>NW_007245634.1:82794-120965 GCF_000164805.1 Carlito syrichta
CAGATTTATCTGCAGAAACCCTGCAGGCTAGGAGAGCTTGGAGCCCTATCTTCAAAGTCCTAAACGATAAACAATTTCAACCAAGAATAAACTACCCAACCAAGTTAAGCTTCATCAGCAAGGGAGAATTAAAGTCTTTCCCAGATATCCAATCCCTAAGAACTTACGCTGCCACCAGACCACCTCTATATGAAACACTTAAGTACTAAACACAGAAGAAAAGGGAAAAAAGAACAATGTTCTTCACAAGAGTACAGGAAAAAGAATAAAATACACATGAACCAACCCCAAAACTGAAAGAAAGACAAAAAACGAAGTGGAAAAAACAACAACTCTACAAAAACTCTATGATAGGGACGAACTCTCACATTTCAATAATTAGCCTGAATGTGAAAGGACTAAACTCACCACTGAAAAGATATAGAATGGCAAAATGGATAAAATACCACCAGGCAACAATATACTGCCTTCAAGAGACCCATCTCACTAGAAAGGACATGCACAGACTCAAAGAAAGAGAATGGGAAACAAACTTTCAGGTGAATGGAACACAAAAGAAAGGAGGAGTCACGATCCTAATTTCAGACAAAATACTATTTAAGCTCTCAAAAATTAAAAAAGATACAGAGTGCCACTACATAATGATAAAAGGTTCACTCCATCAACAAGAAATATCTATCCTAAACATATATGCACCCAACATAGGAGCTCCAACTTTCATAAAGCAGCTTCTAGGAAAACTAAAGAAAGATATTGACTCTAACACCATCATAACTGGGGACTTTAATACCCCACTCACAACCCTAGACAGATCATCAGGACAAAAAATCAGCAATCAGATCTGGAACCTCAATGTGACTCTTGACCAAATGGACTACCTACAGAACACTCCATCCAAAGACCACAGAATACACATTCTACTAATCACTGCATGGAATGTATTCTAAGATTGACCACATACTTGGCCATAAATCAAGCATAAGCAAATTTAAAAGGTCCAAAATTTTACCATGCACCTTCTCGGACCACAGTGGAATAAAAATAAACATTAACACCGACAAGGTCACCCCAAAACCCACAAAGACATGGACACTAAACAGCATGATGCTAAACAACTCCTGGGTCAATGATGAAATCAAAACAGAGATCAAAAGATACCTGGAAACAAATGAAAATGAAGAAACATCTTACCAAAATCTCTGGGACACCATGAAAGCTGTAATAAGAAGGGAATTTATATCCCTACAAACACACATGAAAAAAATGGAAGGATCACAAATTAACAGCCTAACAAGCCACCTAAGGGAGCTGGAAAAGCAAGACCACAAAAACCCTAGTTTCAGCAGAAGAATCCAGATCACCAAAATAAAAGCCCAAATCCAGGACATAGAAGACAAAAAGATAATACAAAAAAATTAATGAAACAAAAAGCTGGTTCTATGAAAGGATAAACAAGATTGATGGTCCCCTAGCTAGACTGACCAAGAAAAAGAGAGAAAAAACCCAAATAAGCACAATCAGAAACACAAAACATGAAGTCACTTCTGACCCTGAGAAATATAAAAGATCATTAGAGACTACTATGTACACTTGTGTGGAAACAAACTTGAAAACTTTAAGGAAATGGAGGACTTTCTGTCATCACACAACCTGCCTAGGTTGGAACAAGAAGAAATTGAGACCCTAAATAGACCAATAACAATCAAGGAAATTGACTACGTAATAAGAAAACTACCCACAAAAAAAAAAAAAACCCTGGACTAGATGACTTTCCAGCAGAATTCTACAAGACATTTAAGGAGGAGCTGATACCAATCCTACTGAAGGTATTCCAGGTGACTGAGAAAGATGGAGCTCTCCCTAAATCATTTTACGAAGCCAACATCACATTGATACCCAAGCCAGGTAAAGATCCAACAAAGAAAGAGAACTACAGGTCAATATCTTTGATGAACACAGATGCTAAAATTCTCAACAAGATCCTAGCGAACCGGATTCAACAACACATCTCAAAAATCATCCATCATGAACAAGTAGGCTTCATCCCTGGGATGCAAGGCTGGTTCAACATTCGTAAAACCATAAATGTAATTAAATACATCAACAGATGTCAAAACAAAAACCACATGATTATATCATGAGATGCAGAAAAAGCTTTTGATAAAATCCAGCACCCCTTCTTGATAAAAACCCTTGAACATCTAGGCATACAGGGAACATACCTCAAGATAGTAAAAGTCATCTACAAGAAACCCACAGCCAGCATACTCCTAAATGGACAAAAATTGGAACCATTTCCCCTGAAAACTGGAACAAGACAAGGATGCCCACTCTCACCCCTCCTGTTCAATATAGTATTAGAAGTCCTGGCAGAGCAATCAGAGAAGAGAAGGCAATCAGGGGTATCCAAATAGGAAAAGAGGAAGTCAAGTTATCTCTCTTTGCAGATGACATGATTGTGTACCTTGAAAACCCAAGAGAATCTGTCAAAAACCTCCTTACACTGATAAAGGCCTTTGGCAAAGTCTCAGGATATAAAATAAACGTGCAAAAGACAATCACATTTCTTTACACCAATAATAAACAAACAAAGAGAAACCCAAATAAAAACCACAATTCCATTCACAAGAGCCACAAAAAAAAATGAAATATCTTGGCATCTTCCTAACCAGAAATGTGAAAGACCTTTACAATGAAAACTACAAAACACTGCTCAAAGAAATCAAAGATGACACAAACAAGTGGAAAAACATCCCATGCTCATGAACTGGAAGAATCAACATTGTGAAGATGTTCTTCCTACCTAAGGCAATCTACAGATTTAATGCAATACCTATCAAATTACTAGCAACATTCTTCTCAGACCTAGAAAAAACAACACAGGAATTCATATGGAAACACAAACGACCAAGAATAGCCAGAACAGTCCTCAGCAAAAAAAAAAACAAAGCAGGTGGTATCACATTACCAGACTTCAAGTTTTACTATAAAGCTACAATCATCAAAACAGCTTGGTATTGGTATAGGAACAGGCATATAGACCAATGGAATAGAATTGAGATTCCAGAAGCAAAACCTCAATTTCTCAACCAACTCATCTTCGACAAAGCCTCCACCACCTACCACTGGGGAGAGGAGAACCTATTTAGTAAATGGTGCTGGGAAAACTGGCTGACCACATGCAGAAGATTCATACAGGACCCTTATATATCCCTATACACAAAAATTAACTCCAAATGGATCAGAGACCTAAATGTAAAACCTCCAACCATAAGAACCTTAGAAAATGAAGGACATACCCTCACGGAAATTGGAACTGACATCCAATTCCTGAACAAAACCCGAAACCCACAGGCCATAAGAGATAAGATAGACAATTGGGACCTCATTAAACTGACAAGCTTCTGCAAAGCTAAAGAAACCATCAAGAGAGCAGGGAGACAGCCTGCAGACTGGGAAAATGTATTTGCCAACTCCACATCTGACAAAGGCTTAACATCTTGGATCTACAAGGAACTCAAACGTGCTGAAAAGAAAAACGCAAACAACTCCATTATAAAATGGGCAAAAGATATGAACAGACACTTCTCAAAGGAAGACATCCGAGCAGCCAACAGACACATGAAGAAATGTTCAACCTCACTAATCATCAGGGAGATGCAAATCAAAACCACACTGAGATACCACCTAACTCTAGTCAGAATGGCAATTATCAATAACTCAAAAAATAACAGTTGCTGGAGAGGGTGTGGCGATAAGGGAACTCTTCTACATTGTTGGTGGGAGTGTAAACTAGTGCAACCTCTGTGGAAAGCAGTGTGGCAATTCCTAAAAGCTCTAAATATCAACCTCCCATATGACCCCGTAATCCCCCTACTGGGAATATACCCTGAAGAACTCAAATTACTCTATCAAAAAGATACCTGCATACGTATGTTTATTGCAGCGTTGTTCAAAATAGCAAGAACCTGGAAGCAACCATGCTGTCCATCAAAAGAGGACTGAATTAAAAAAATGTAGTACATATACACGATGGAATACTACGTAGCCATAAAAAAAAAAACAAAATCATGAATTTCGCAGCAACCTGGATGGAATTAGAGTCTATAATATTGAGTGACCTCTCACAGAAACAAAGATCTGAGTAGCACTTGTTTTCACTCATATAGTGGACCGTGATCATCCAACGTATTACCATAAGAAAATGACTGACAGTGGTGGGAAACTATGGTGGGGGGAAAGGAAGAGAGATGGGATTAATGGTAGTAAATATCTGTCTGGAGACGGGAGACACCTCTTATCAACAAGGGTGCCTGAGCGAAGCATATTTGTATACCTAACCCTTAACTGTACTCCACAATATCATAATAAAAAATATTGATTATATACAAAAATTAAAAATTATAAAAAATAAAGAGTATGAAAATCTATAGACTCAAATACATTTTATATGTATATAATAGCTAAAATGCTCTAGACAAAATATTTCATCATAACTACCTTTAGCGGTGACCCAACACATGGTTTTATTAAAGACGCTCAAGATCAACATTTACTTATGTAACTTAGTTCTCATAACATTTTTTCCTATCCTACCCCACCGAAGACCATGATGGTTCATTTTACAGAAGAATAAAATAGAGAACAAGTTGGCCTAACATCTAGGATCTATAAGGAACTCAAACGCGCTGAAAGGGAAAAAACAAACAGCCCTATTCTTAAGTAGCCAAAAGACATGAATAGAGACTTCTCAAAATAAGATATACAGGCGCCAACAGACTTATGAAAAAGTGCTCAGCCTCACTCATCATCAGAGAAATGCAAATCAAAACCACATTGAGATACCACCTAACCCCAGTAAGAATGGCCATCATTAATAAAACAAAGAATAACAGATGCTGGCAAGGATGTGGAGAAAAAGGAATGTTTCTACACTGCTGGTGGGAATGCAAACTAGTACAACCTCTTTGGAAGAAAGTGTGGTGATTTCTGAAAGAACTAGAAATTGACCTTTCATATAATCCAGCAATTCCCCTATGGCAATATACCCAGAGGAACTCAAATCATTCTACAAAAAAGATACCAGCACACGTCTGTTTGTTGTAGCTCTATTCACAATAGCAAAAACAAGGAACCAACCATGTTGCCCATTGAAGCTGGACTAGATTAAAAAAATGTGGCACATATACACAATGGAATGTTATGTAGCCATAAAGAAGTACAAACATATGGACTTTGCAGTAACTTGGATGGATTTAGAGTCGATATTACTCAGTGATCTATCATAGAAACAAAGAACAGAGTACCATATGTTCTCACTCATAAGTGGTCATTGAGCAATTATAATACTATAAGAAAGGGACTGGCAGTAGTGGGGAACTGTCAGGGAGGGAGGGTAGGATTGGCAGTTGAGGGAAACTGCTAGGGCAGGGAAGGGCATACCTCATCAACAAGGGTACCTGCATAATCAACGTTTGTATACCTAACCCTGAATTGTACCCCACATCTTTATAATAATAATAAAAAAAAAGAAGAAAAGTTCTTTTTGAAGAAAAGGACTCCCAATAGTAAGGATGTTTCACTAATATGAAACACAGACAAAACTTTGGACAATTTAAATATAAAAATGGCCTTTAATTTGTAAATAAACTAATCACTTAACAGAGGAAAAAAATAGAGAACAAGTTTATTTATGATTTCACCTGGAATAAAAATAAAACAAAACCCAAAAGCCTAAATTTTTATTCCCAACGTAGGTTAGTATTATTACCATGACATGGAGACAGCATAATTTCAAGAAAATAAAACCATGAATTTCAGCTGGAATCATGCAAGGCTTAAGTCTTAATACTATCTTCACAATAGCAAATTTATCCAAGTTAATTAGTGTATCTAAATTAGTTTTCTCCTATGTAAAAGAGGTTAATAACCTCCCTATCTCAGTGGGTTATTCTGAAGTTTAAATGATGCAATATATGCAAATTGTATTGTACTATATCTACAATTTATTAATAAAATAACCTAGAATTTGTTTTTACTGCATTAATAAAATAAATCTATTTAACATTATAATCATTAAATGGTACTTTCATGGGCAAAATTATTATTAACAATCTACCTCACTACTCTTGCACTTCAGTAGTGGCTAAAATAAAAGACTCAAAAAAATTTATAAGGTAAAGGTAGAGTTAAAAACCTTGTCTCTCTTGTTCACCTCTTTATTCCTGAAGAATGTGTTGAAAGAATGTATTGTGTGTGTATGTAGCAAATGTGTTTGTATGCATGTATATGCACACAGAAAAGTATACATATGAAGACAAAAAAGACTAGAAGAGTAAAAGCAGAAGGATTCTTCACACTACTATTCAATTCCACTAGACCACAATTCTATAATGAAATAACACTTGACAAATATATACACATTGTGGATTAAGTTTTTCTTTATATATATATATATATATACATATATATACAGATGCTCCTTGACCTATGATGGGGTTAGGTTCTACTAAACCAACTGTAAGTTGAACATAAACAGAAAATGCATTTAATACACCTAACCTACCAAACACCGTAGCTTAGCCTAACCTATCTGAAATGTTCTCAGCACACTTTTATTAGCCTACAGTTGGGAAAATCATCTAATACAAAGCCCATTTATTACAAAGTGTTGCAATAAACTCATGTAATTTACTGAATACTGTACTAAAACTGAAAAACAGAATAGTTTCATACCATAGTAAAGTCAAGAGTTCATTAAGTCAATCATCATAAATTGAGGACTGGCATATACTACATACACACACACAAATAGAGCCATATATATGTAGTTGTTTTCATACAGTTTTTATCATTTCAAACTAGTTAGTTGGGTTTTTTTTTTTTGCATTGTCCTTTTTCCTGAATACATGCAGTAATCCCTTTAGAGGTCAACTTCCATCAAGAGATTATGAAATAACGTGAATTCAAGAAGCTTTTTAAACTAATGCCGTTGTTTTCCTTATTCTGTTACCTGTTATTTCAAGAACTTTTCTCTTGAATAATCTAGTTAATGACTACTTTTCTGTTTGTAAAACAATTATACACATATTGAAAAACATTTGGAAAATACAGAAAAAAAGAAACTCACATGCCATCCAGAGAAAACAAGCAGAATTTGGTGTATACTCTTTTAATCTTTTTTCTCGTCATATGTATACTGTGTATATATATATGCATACAAACACATTGACATACACACACACAATATGTTCTTTCAACACATTCTTCAGGAATACAGAGGTGAAGAAAGACAAGGTACCTGCCATCATGAAACTGCTTCACTAGCTAATAAAGGAGATATTCCATATAAAACACATAATTAGTTATAATTTTGACAGATGCATTTGGTATAAGAGCATTCATAGTTTTAAAATAATATTATCAAATTTGTGAAGCTTTTATCAGCTTTCTAAAAACTTACTGTCATAGTATATAGTCATAAAATGCCTTTGTGATATGCAGTATATATATTTTAAAACTGTTAATACTCTTATACCAAATGCATCTGTCAAAATTATAACCAATCATGTGTTTTATATGGAATATCTCCTTTATTAGTTAGTTAGGCAGTTTCATGATGGCAGGTACCTTGTCTTTCTTCATCTCTATATTCCTGAAGAATGTGTTGAAAGAACATATTGTGTGTGTATGCAAATGTGTTTGTATGCATGTATACACAGTATACATATGACGAGAAAAAAGATTAAAAGAGTATACACCAAATTCTGCTTGTTTTCTCTGGATGGCATGTGAGTTTCTTTTTTTCTGTATTTTCCAAATGTTTTTCAATATATGTATAATTGTATTACAAACAGGAAAATAGTCATTAACTAGATTATTCAAGAGAAAAGTTCTGGAAATAACAGGTAACAGAGAATAAGGAAAACAATGGCATTAGTTTAAAAAGCTACTTAAATTCACATAATTTCATAATCTCTTAATGGAAGATGGCCTCTAAAGGGATTACTGCATGTATTCAGGAAAAAGGACAATGCAAAAAAAACCAACAAAAAACCAACTAATAGTTTGAAATTATAAAAACTGTATGAAAACAACAGAAAGATTATAAATCCAATAACAAAAGGGAAGACGACTATCTCATTTTTTAGCAGACTTTATGACAAAGTGTTTTACGAAGACAAATTATTTGTGTAGATAACACTGCGGAACATAAATGAGGATATTAAGACTACGAAAGAGAAGATTTTTTTAAAATGTATTTTCTTTTTTTGTGTATTCTTGAGTTGGAGTCTCACTCTGTTGCCCAGGCTGGAGTGCAGTGGCATGCTCACGGCCACCGCAGCCTTGAACTGCTGGGCTCAGGCAATCCTTCTGCTTCAGCCTTCCAAGTAGCTGGAACTACAAGTGTGTGCCACCACGCCTGGCTAATTTTTTATTTATTGTAGAAACAAGGTGTTACCATGATGTCCAGGCTGGTTTTGAACCCGTGGGCTCAGGCAATCCTCTCACCTCAGCTTTCCAAAGTATTGGGATTATAGGCGTGAGCTACGCGCCCGGCCCAAAACTGTATTTTCAGAAACTATTTTCACACTTCTCACAAGCATATTGATTTTATTCATCCTCCAATGACACCTATATCTATGCTCTCTGTGGAAAGCTGAACATTTTTTATGCCATGAGAACAAGATTTCAAACATGCAAACATTGAACATAGCACATGGAGCGCTCTGGAATCTGGTGAGGAGAGCTGGGCTGCAGGGTCACTGGCACAACACTCAGGTATTCCCAATAGAGTGAGGAAGCTGTGGCTCACATACTCCTTTAGGGCCCACAGAAACCACAAGGGCTCTCTGTGGACCCTGCGGATTAGCTACTGAATTCTGATGCTCTAGATTCTCTCAGAGTTTGTCACAGAATGAAAAGATTGAAGGATTTTTATAAACTGTTAAATAATGATGATACTGAGAAGATGACAAGAGAAGGAGAGCTGTAAAGTAAAATCTTCACATATGGAAAAAGGAAGTCTGAGGATACTACTAAAACCGATCATTTAAGAGTTAACAGATGGGCCGGGCTCGGTGGCTCAGCCTGTAATCCCAGCACTTTGGGAGGCCGAGGTGAGTGGACTGCCTGAGCCCACGGGTTCGAGACCCGTCTGGGCAACTTGGTGAGACCTCATCTCTACAATAAAATCAAAAAATTAGCCAGGCGTGGAAGCGCGCCTGTAGCTCCAGCTATCTGGAAGGCTGAGGCGGAAGGATCGCCAGAGCCCAGTAGTAGGTCAAGGCTGCGGTGGCCGGGAGTGGCCACTGCACTCCAGTCTAGGTGACAGAGTGAGACTCCAACTCAAAAAAAAAAACAAAAAAAAGAGTTAACAGATAATTATTATTTGGAAATATAAAGGCAAATACTAGGAGAAATCATTGGTAGCTTCTGCTGAAAGAGACCAGGATAGGAGAGGGGCAAAGCTGCTGAAAGTTTTGGGATTAATTAAGAAATATATTTGGTGATTCAAAATATAAAATAAGGTAGTAACATTAGTGATAAATGCATAGTCAAAGAATTTATGGTGAATGACTTCTTATGTTTTTTCCACATAAGAAAATCTGAATTATTAGAAAACAAGACAAAGAAAACCCACAAAAACATACATATATATATATACCTTCACCACATTTCTAGCTATTCCTCTACTGCTTCAGATGCACTGATCAAGCTAGACTACCCGGAATCACCCTGTCCTACCATGCC
The DNA here is from genome assembly GCF_000164805.1 of Carlito syrichta. NCBI lineage: Eukaryota > Metazoa > Chordata > Mammalia > Primates > Tarsiidae > Carlito > Carlito syrichta. The sequence continues at coordinate 92,548 of NW_007245634.1, forward strand.
CCTTCTAGAAACTCTGACCGTGTCATAGATATGCCTAATGTTACCCTGATAAGCCTTTTATTCCTACTGTCACCATATAAAACTAGAATATGTCTTTTTAGCCAATTTTAAATATCACTATTTTTGAAGAAAAACCTAAGGGGAAAAGATCATTTCCTATACTATGATTATATATTTTTCTTATGAAAAATTTCATATTTGGGCTTTTTTCTATGTAATATTAGTATATATCGAAATGCAATATTACCTAGATATAAATATATTTAAAAGATTTTCATATAAATATAAATATATTTAAGAGATTTTCATATCTACTTTCACTCAAATGGCCAATAAATGCTCTATTGAAGTTATATAATACATAAATTAGTCAAGACTTTTAAATATAAATAGACAATATTTATAGAGTTAGAATTTAGTCTGCTTCATTTTTATCTAAATCTCAGATATAATCCCTTTCATAATACAAGCTTTAAGAACAGCTTTTAAGCCGGGCTCGGTGGCTCAGCCTGTAATCCCAGTGCTTTGGGAGGCTGAGGTGAGTGGATTGCCTGAGCCCGTGGGTTCGAGATCCGCCTAGGCAGGTGAGACCTCATCTCTACAATAAATCAAAAAATTAGCCAGGCGTGGTAGCGCGCGCCTGTAGTTCCAGCTACTGGAAGGCTGAGGTGGAAGGATTGCCAGAGACCAGCAGGTCGAGGCTGTGGTGCCAGGGAGCGGCCACTGCACTCCAGTCTGGGCGACTGAGTGAGACTCCAATTCAAAAAAAAAAAAAAGAAAAAAGAACAGCTTTTAAACAATACTTTCATTTTTTCCCCTATTTTTTCCAACCACAAGAATGTTGCCCACAATCTTTAAACAAATCTCTTAGTCACTCAACCTGACAACTTGTGGATATTTTAAAATTATACAACAATATATATTACGCTGTCAAGAAGCCGTTGTCACTAGATGAAATGAATGATTTACAAAGGAGATTAAGCTTCTTACCTTCTGAAACTAGTTAACTGTGATTATACGTAAAAGACAGCCATCAAAGTGTTTGTTTTACAACTGCAGTAATAAAAATGTGTACATATCCACACGTCATCTCAGCTGCAGTATCACACTCTTGTTAAGCATTAGGTACTTACTGGGAACAGTGATTAAGCAAGCTTCAAAACCATTAGGCAGGGTCCAAAATCTTACCTTTTTATAAGAAAGCTTTACCATTTACTACATCATATGTAATGTCTTTGCCTATTTAACATATAAAGAAATAATTAGTTCATTTACAGGAAAAAGTCAATCAGTCCTTCTATAGAGAGTAGCATATTTCCTAAAGCAAAAAAAACTTCTTCCATTCCTCTTAGAGAACAATTTATGTTCAGCTGCACAGAAAAACTTTTTTGTCTGAGCTGACCTCAGTTGTTATCACTTTTTTCCTTTAACTTCCAAATACTAGACATAGTGGCAGGTTAGATAATCATTATGTTGCCCCAATTTAATTCTTCAAGTTTATGCATATTTTAACATTGCCTGTGTGTCCAGACTCTTACATGAATTGTAAGAGATAACACATAGCTGGATAAAAAAATGAATCCTTCTTCCAAGGGTCTTTGGGGAGATGAATAAGCAATATGGGGCAGTTATTAAATATACAGACTGTGCAGTGAGAAAAACGTGACTCTAGAATAAAAACTTGTGAAGATGGAACCAAACAAACTGCTTCGAGTTTTTTATGCTCAATAAAGTTTCAAGGCCTTAATTTTGAAGAATCTGAGGGATGCCCTTTGATTTACTGCACACTTATAAACTCATTAGGGTTCAACTTTGGCACAGTGATGTATGAGGATCTCTGTACACTCAGTAAATCCAGCAGTCTCCAACTTTTCTGTCCTTAGCACTTGGCAGCAATGTTGGCACGAAATAGGTACTATAAGCCTACTAAATCAATGTTAATAAATGAAATTGCCTCACTGAAAATAACTGTGAATTTTGCTGAGTTAGAGCCGGAGTAGCTAGAAAACTGAGACAGGAAGAATCTTTTCTGGCAGAAGCACTTCCATGATTGTGTAGCCTCCTGTCACCAATTTCACATTGTTCTTAGCTTTATATTTTGACACGTGATAGGGTAATCCTCTTACTTTGTTCTTCAACATTTTATAAACTCTTCTAGGGCCTCTGCCTTCCATTTGAATGTTTAATCGACATGTTCAAGCTTTTATTCTTCTTGCTTATTATTAAGCAGCTCCTATTCTCTTCGTTCTTTTTATACTATTTGATTTTATTGCCATAAAGACCTCAACCTCAGTTCAGGTTAAGTGCATGTCCAAGAAAAGCTACACACTATTTTCATTAGTTTCTTTTTAGTAATGCTTTTATACAAAGAAGATGCCAAAATATTACAATTGATAATTTTTAAGAAGAGAAATAATAAAAAATATCATTAATTGCAAATATCTTTTGCCCCTCAACTACAGAGAACTGCTGTTGGACACCACAGAATTTCAAAGTTAGGGTTTTAGAATTCCAAACTTTTAGAGTTCCAAATTAGACATTTATGGAACTACAAGTCATCAAAGTTTAAGTCAATCTGTGGAGTCTCTGATGGAGACTTTGAATTGTACCAACTAATCTAAAATGCTACTAGAGATAATATGCCAAAGTTATTCTGAGAAGTGATGATAAGCTCTAGCCAAAGTCACATTGTTCCTTGCATCTTTCAGTGTGTGACAACAGAGCTTAAAATAACTTTACAAGGACAATAACACCTGTTAAACATTTGCTAACCAGTCTTTCAAATCCCTCATCTTCTGTCATTCATTTAATCTTTACATATTGGACAGTAGGCAAAAGACTACTTTAAATAGATAATACATTAAATAGACAATGAATAATTCTTTTGAAAACATCCTAAATTTGAATCCAAAAAAGTGAGAATGAAATTTATTTTATATAGAAAAATAATTCATATACAATCAGATTAGGATAGGAATATTTAAACCTAGAAAGGTGTCTTGAGTGAAACCTGATAAGCAATGAAAATGTAGTAAGATGACAATTCTATTTAATCATTATGCAATTATATATTATTACATTTTTATATAATTTCCAATAATTAATATGCTTATATTTGTGTATATATTGTATACTATATCATTGACTCCATCAAGGAAGTATATAAAAAGAAGCTTTGTATTCTGTAAATCATTATACAAATATGAGGAGTAAAGATTTATAAAGGACACAAGAATATTTGAATTGTAATATATATAAGACTTCTAGATTCCAAGCCCTCTCTGATCATGCTACAATTTTCCAATCCCAATTTTCCTAGCAGTTGTGGCCCAGGCATGCTTAATAAATGTTTAAGAGTAAATAAGTAAAGTAGTTGGGGAAAACCTCTTCTTCAATAAAGAAGCCACTTCTGACAATTTGAGCAAATAAATATAGCTGAGAAAAGTGACTGCTCAATTCACTGTGCCAAAACAGAGAGGGATTCTAATAGGTTTATAGCCTCTATACAATGCTGATAAGTAACAGGTGTCAGAGATGAAAAATATTTTTAAAAGAATGAAAACAATGCTGGAGGCTAATAAGCTCTATTGGCAGTGACAAGAGACAGAGAGAAATAGCTCTTTATCCAAATTGCACCCTGACATCTGTGGACAGTATCTATTAATGTAGATAGATAACCAAGCACACCATCTTACATCTTGCTTCCTTAACTTAACTTGCTAAACTTCAGCTTATCCTGGGGGGTCTTTCAATATAAGTAATAAAAATATTCTCATTTTTAAAATATTACATATTGTTCCATTATATGGATGAACCAAAATATATTGACTCTGTTGCTGCTGATCATTTAGTTTGCTCTTAACAATGCTTTAGTAATTTACTTTAAAATGCTTCATTTTACATATGTGTGAGTATATGTATGGGATACATTTCTAGAAATGGAAATGGTAGGTCAGAGGGTATATCCATTCTTCATCTTTAGAAGAGAATAGACCATACAGATGTCATGTCTATCAATGGCATTTTCGAGGAATGCACACAAACAGGCAATCTGACAGGAGAATGAGATTACATATATTAAGACAGAGATGAAAGAGTATAAAAGTCATTTAGCAATTAACCATGAATTCCTCACATACGACCTCCTCACATATAAGAATATGACACTTGCAGGAATTATGTTGCCCCAGAGCGCTGGCATTCAAATAAAGGTCAATTAGCTCTGCATATAGCAGCCTAAACTTTAGGACCAAGAGCAAATATGCACAAAATTGATGCTTTCTATAAACAATTATTTACAGAAACCAAAAATTAGGATAAAAAAATGTAGGATGAAGAGTAAAACAAAGAAAAACATGAATAAATGGATGAATTAAAGGATGAGATGGCCATCATTACGTAGGTACTTAGCACTTTAAATAGCTTTTTCAGCTCAAAGAAATACTGGCAAGGCAATGAAAAGCTTAGGATTAGGCAAAACATTTGTTGGTCAGGTCCTCATTTATACATATAAGGAAGAAACTGAGACAGAATAGGAAGAGTTTGGTCAGTCACAGGACATCAAATCACCGTTGGCAAGGTAACTGCACAGCAAAAGTGGTGAACTGAGAAAGACCAATTTATCTGTGAGCTATACTAGGCTTAAAGGGAAGTGGGTGTGCCCTGAAGATTAGATAAATTCCTCACATGTTTTTAAGGCAGAATAATGTGAGTCACTCACAGGGAGTAAACATGCACTTTATATCTTATGTCTTTTGGTTCACCCCTTTATTTCCTCTCTTATCTTCCCTAGAAGAATGTCATGAAAACAGTCCAATTTCTTATCTCCTTCTAAATTGAAAACTGTATGCATATAAGCTGTTTCTACAGAATCTATTAAAACCTAGGCAATATCCCTTCAATTTCCTGTTGTGGCCCTCTAAAGGGGTGAGGCAGAGTGAAAGTATTCCATCTTACTCCTATCTTCCTGCTAGTGAATAAATGTAAGGTCAAAGTAAAGATTTTCCTTCTAGTTGCAAAGATGTTTTTATAAAAATGTCATGACAATTTGATTTCAAAAGTAAAGGCTCAGGGGTTTGGAATGAATGATGGATGGCAACTCAGTTAAGTGGTTTGGGCTCTTCTGGATTAAGTAACCTGGGTTCAGATCCTTAATCAATTGTTGATGATTGTTGTATAAGCTACTCAAACTTCCATTTCATTTTTCAAAAAGTGCTCTTGCACACAAAGAAAAAATTTGAAAGAACAAAGGGTGCAGTAGGCATCAAGAAAACCAAGGTAAGACCAGAATCCAGTAAAGATCAGAAGTGTCAAAAAACTGGCACCCTCAGTGACCAGAAATCAGATATATCAACTGTGATAATAGTGACAGGCTTAATGATAGGTAAGAATGGAAACAGGTCTTTTTTTTTTGGCAATAAGGTAAACAACCAAGAGATTACTTAATTGTATTATACTTACCAGGAGTGAAAGGGGGTGTCAAACACTGATATTTTCTCATTAGTAGCCCTAAATGACTCTGGTGCAGAAAATCTTGACTGTGTAGAAGAGCAGTCACTTATAAAATGTACCAGCAAACCACTAGGAAGATCAACCAACCAACTTGAGGGGAAGCTTGGAAATGACTCTGAATGTCACTCTGGGCGATAGATGGTGACAAAATACATTAGTCAGATCTTCTGCCTCATGCAATCTACACAGTTATAGTCAGTTCAGTATGCATAATTCAATGCTTTAAGAAGGCAAAGTGTGGTAGATTAAAAAATGGCATCCCAAAGATGTCCCGGTCCTATCCTTGGAGCCTATGGGTAAGTTACAGTATATGCAAAGGGGAATTATGGTACTAGATGGAATTAAGACTGCTAATCAGAAGATCTTAAAATAGGGAGATTATCCTGGATTGTCCAGTGGGCCCACTGTAATCACAAGGGTCCTCAAATGTTGAAGAGGAAAAAAGAAGAGCCAATATTAGCAAGACATGATATGAGATAGACTCCTTGGCCACTGCTGCCTTTGAAGATGGAAAAAAATCAAGCCAAGAAATGCAGGTAGTCTCTAGAAACTGGAAAGGACAAGAGAAAGAACTCTCCCCAAGAACTTCCAGAAAGTAAGACAGCCCTGTCTAACCCCTTAATTTTAGCCCAGTGCAACTCTTTCAGAACACCTGACCTCCAAAACTCTTTAAGATAATAGATTAGGAGGATAGAGATGGTTTCAGTCCCCAAATTTATGATAATTTGTTACAGCAACAATAGGAAACTAATAAACAGAAAATAATTTTTTTAAACTTTTATGAAAATGTCACAGTAAGCATTTTTTAAATTGACATATTTGATATAAAATTATCTAGCAAATTCAGTTATTCAGAATTAGCCATGCCCTGAGGTTTCTGGGATAACTGAAGCTTTACTACTAACTTTAGATAAATATTTTTTTCCTAAAATTCTCAGATCATTGACAGTTAAAGGCAAAATCTAGCTGTTAGAATGTTTGTTAATATACCCACATGCAATTTCCAAAACTTTAAATCCACTAAATATTAAGATTTTAAAAAGGAATAGTCTATTGCCAAAAAAGATGCTAGGGTTGAACATGTGAAGTAAAAATTATAAGTATTATATACATTAAAGCATAAACGTTAAGAAAGTTAGTATCCCTGGTGTTTTTGTACTTTTTACTGTGGACTACATTTAGCTTTACTTTTTTTTTTTTTTTTTTTTGAGTTGGAGTCTCACTCTATCGCCCAGACTGGAGTGCAGTGGCCACTCCCGGCCACTGCAGCCTCGACCTGCTGGGCTCTGGCGATCCTTCCGCCTCAGCCTTCCAAGTAGCTGGAACTACAGGCGCGCTCTACCACACCCGGCTAACTTTTGGATTTATTGTAGAGATGAGGTCTTGCCAAGTTGCCCAGGCAGGTCTCGAACCCGCAGGCTCAGGCAATCACTCACCTCAGCCTCCCAAAGCATGGGATTACAGGCTGAGCCACCGAGCCCAGCTTAGCTTTACTTTTTAAAATTACTTTACATGTGGGACATTGTAAAAATCAAGAACATCTATGATTTAAAACATCTATTAATAATAAACAATTTAATTTGTATTTAATATCAGATAAACAAATCACATTAATGTATTTCCCTAAAGAGTATCAGGAAAGAGAATCTGTTTGGAACCTCTTCAAAGTACTAAATTCCAAAGATTTCCAAATAACTTTTGTTTGATAACAATTTAAAGGAAAAGGCCAGGGTCGGTGGCTCAGTCTGTAATCCCAGCACTTTAGGAGGCTGAGGTGAGTGAACTGCCTGATCCTGCAAGTTTGAAACCAGCCCGGGCAACTTGGTGAGACCTTGTCTCTACGATAAATAAAAAATTTGCCAGGTGTGGTAGCATGTGCCTGTAGTTTCTGGCTACTTGGAGGGCTGAGGTGGAAGGGTCACCGGAGCCCAGCAGGTCGATGCTGGGGTGGCCATGAGCATGCCACTGCATTCCAGCCTGGGCAACAGAGTGAGACTCCAACTCAAAAAAAAAAAAAGAAGGGAAAAAAAATTTCATATGCTTTTCATGTTAAAGTTATCTTCTTTTTCTACATTGCTACTTCCAATTTGAAACTATTCCAGTTGGAACAGCAGTGTGGCTGCAAATACTAGATACATGTGTGGGAGGGGGTGGGATAAGATCTAAATGGGTTGTGGTTGGGGAAAAATAATATTTTCTATTCCAGGATAAATTATAGAAGGGGCAGTATCGATAATGCAATATCATTTGTGTCAGAATATTTTACAAATCCATCACTATGTTCAGTTCTATGAGGATATAATCCTCCTGAAGCAAGCTAATGGTCAAAACCAATTTTATATCCATCATTTGTACTATCTGCACAAAAGTGGGAAACAAACATTTATAAATACTACTCAGTTGTGCTTACAACTTCACAGCTTTTCCCATTATATAATCAATAGTTCCATTTAAGACAGAGAAAATACATTAAGACTACAGTCTAAGAGTTGCTATGAAATGCCAAGAAATAAGACATATCTCAAAAAACAGTTTTTCCAAAAAAAATGCTTTTGAAAGTTGCTCAGATGTCAGTAATTTAACAGAACAAGAAAAATATAATATTGAAAAAGAGTCATGCTTTCTTCATAAAATAGACAACAAATATATCTGACTACCATGACCTTATCAAGTAGGCTTACACAACTGTGAAAAGCAAACAAGAATAAGGAAGAACAACTAGACTAGGGCAGTTTGTTTTATCTAACATTCAGCATTCTTAACAATCATCTATGAAAAATGACAATAAAAATGAAAGATGATCATGTTTCCTGTCTAGGAAATATTATTCAAAATTGGAACATACTGCTCTTAAGAAGAAACAGTGACCTTTAACCTTAACAAGAATATCTTCTTAGGAAGAAGCTATCACTCACAAAATGCCAGAAGTACAATAACCCGATGGTGTGATCTGAGCAACATTCCTTCTTGTAATTTTTCCCTTTTTGGTATGTGTGTCAGGCACTGAGTAAGAGAAATGATCCTTTCCCCCCCCGGAAAAACATACACAAACAATGAAACCAATGTGTGCTGACAGGGATACCACAAACAGGCAAAGCAAATATTATCTGAGCGTCTAAAAAGATATCATATGAACACAAGGTTAACAAAAGATGCTGACATATTTAAAAATAAAAAATTTCTAAAAAGCAATCTCCATCATTTGTGATATGAAGAATTGTTTTAAAACAATTGCTGTTAGAGGCATAAATAAGTCTGGAGAAATTCAGACACTGGAATCATACTTTAAAAAATATTTATATACTTAATTTAGGCAAACTATCAAACATTCAGGCTTAACTTTTTAAACTAAACTAACTACAAAATTAGGATTGCTAATTTATAGGTAAATAAACTGAAGTTCTAAGTATTGAAGTAACTTGTTCATAGTGAGTTATGAAGTCAGGTTTGGAAATCTGATGTTTCTAATTAGTCTCACCAAACCAGAAAAACAAATCTATGCTGTTGTCAAATTAGTGAACTGCCTTTCCTTCTGCTGGATTTAACCATAGCAAAGTAATACCAGTCTTTACATCAAGAGATTCATCAATGAATCTTAGGCACATACCTCCCCAAACAGAGGCTACACAACCAACATCAAAAACTAACCATATGTGAATTCATCCTTAATTAAGGACTAAGGCCAAGATGCTGGAAAATTGGGAAGAAGTATATGCTAGGGAATACTAAGTATTCAACACGCCTAAAGACAGAATGTGTAATGACGCTAAGAGGGGTCTAGGTCTGAACTTGGGGGAAACTGGGGAGCAGGTGAACTCAGCAGACCAGATGAATTTATCTCAAATAGTTTCAAAAATAAAGAAGGAAGATGAAATATACAAGCAATTGATACATGACTCTTCCATAAGTTGGTATCATTTTGAGGACCTCGTGAGCTACTTGTACTACAGGTTTTGCCTTACCTTATCTTGCCTATCATATCACATTAGATACTACCAAAGGAAGGACTCTGTCTCTTTCTCTTTGTAACTGCACAGCAATTAATCTAGGCTCACACCCAACCAAAACCTGACAAATATTTCTTAAATGAGTGAATAAATTAGTGTTACTAAAGGGAGGCAAGAAGCGAGAAATACTAAACAAAAGAAACAAAACAGAGCTTTAAGTGGGAGGTGAGCAACAGAAAGGAGGCAATAAGACAGGGATTAGGTCACTCAGTCAGTTTTGGGACATTCAACCCTTGCCATCAGGAAAACTCCCCTTTTCCTTCTTCTACCTGACTCTCTCCTGGTCACCTGGCCTTCATTGTCTCCCACCCACACTTGTGAAGAATTCTCCTAACTGGTCTCTTCTTTATTCACCCTACAAATATCACACAGCCAGAATACCTGGGTTTCTCATCCTGGCTGTGTGACTTTAGGCCAGTTGCTTAGGCTCCCTCCATTTCCTCTTTTTTTTTTTTTTGGTGAGTTGGAGTCTCACTCTGTTGCTCAGGCTGGAGGGGAGGGGCATGCACACAACTACTGCAGCCTTGACCTGCTGGACTCAGGTGATCCTTTTGCTTCAGCCCTCAAGTAGCTAGAACTACAGGTGAATAGCACCACATCTGGCTAATTTTTTAATTTATTGTAAAGACAAGGTCTTGTCATCTTGCCCAGGCTGGTCTTGAACTCCTTAGCTCAGTCAATCCTTTCGTTTTAGCCTCCCAAAGTGCTGGGATTACAGACGTGAGCCACCTTGTCTGGCCCCATTTCCTCATCTTTAGTAAGAGAATAATAATAGCATCCATACCTCACAGAATTCTTGAAAGAATTAAATGAGTTATATATAAGCCGGGCCCAGTAGCTCAGTTTGTAATCCCGCGCCTTTGGGAGGCTGAGGTGAGTGGATTGCCTAAGCCCGCGGGTTCGAGACCCACCTGGGCAGTGAGACCTCATCTCTACAATAAATCAAAAAAAAAAAAAATGAGTTATATATAAAGTATTTAAAAGAATCTGGCACATAGTACCTGCTCTATAAATATTAATTATCATTGTTATTATATATTTTATTATTGCATTGAAAATAAAAACTCTTCCATAGTTTCCTATTAACTTAGAAATAAAATTTTACTTATGGCAGCCAAGACCTTTTATGACCTGAACTCTCCCAACCCTCTAACCATCTTCCAACTCTCCTGTCCCCTCAAAACTTGAACTTCTGATAAGTTTTTGGGACTGAGTGCAGCATTTTCTAAGCTGCCCTCTCTGCCTAGAGGGTACTCTTCTCCTGTTGACCACCTAGAAAGCTCCTATTCTACATTAAAGCCCCCAGTCCTGCATTATCTCCTGGGACATCTCTGCCTTCTCCTCATTCATTCCTCTGTGCTTCAGTTGCTCCTTGTACATACCCACATTTTGAGAATCATCCACCTGAGTTATAAACATTGTCAGTTTACATGCCTGCTCCTTCCCATTCAGGGCTTCTTGAACTAAGAGATGCATTTTTGTATCAACCTATCCCATAATTCTAGTACTGTGATTGGCACACCACTGCAGTTAAATAAGTGCTTGCAGAAGAGAGGGAGAAAATGACTGAGGCAAAGAGGATGTTTCCTCCTTTGTATATCATGGCCTCTGTGACCTCAATCCTCCCCTGCATTCTTCCATTGCCCATATAAGTCCTCTTTAGTCAACAAGTTCAGCCTAAAGCACATGTAACAGTTTTCTTCACTACAAAGGAATTAGAGGGAATGAATTGTGTCTTACATATAGACACCCATATATAAGCCACAGGGAACTCTGTTCATCTTGTCAGTTATCCCATACTAGTAAGGGTTTTTTGTCACCCAGGCTGGAGTGCAGTGGCACACTCACAGTCACCCCAGTGTCGTGTCGACCTGCTGGGCTCTGGCGATCCTTCTGCCTCAGTCTTCCAAGTAGCCAAAACTACAGGTGCACACTACCACACCTGTCTAATTTTTTGATTTTATTATAAAGATGAGGTCTCACCAAGCTGCTCAGGCTGGTCTCGAACCCACAGGCTCAGGCAATCCACTTGTCTTGGCCTCGCAAAGTGCTGGTATTACAGAAGTAAGGGTTTTACAACCCTTTCAAGCTCATTTCCTAATTTATGCTTCCCCAACCTCTAGCCTAGTTCATCTCATTTGATCCCTGGGAAAATCAAGTGTTCTTTGTTCTTACAACCTGCCCTGTATTTTAATCATGGAATTCCTCAAAACTAGGATCTCTTTTCCCTAAGTTCCCAGCAAACTTTCTCACTGTCCTTAGTTTAAAAAATTCTTCCTAGCCAGGCATGATAGCTCATGTCTATAATCCCAGCACTTTGGGAGGCAGAGGTAAGAGGATTGACTGAGTCCAGGGGTTTGAGACCAACCTAGGCAACTTGGCGAGACCTCATCTCTACAAACAATAAAAAATTAGCCAGGCATGGTGGCACACGCCTGTGGTTCCAGCTATTTGGAAGGCTGAGGCAGAAGGATCACCTGAGCCCAGCAGGTCGAGGTTGCAGTAGCCATGAGCTTGCCACTGTACTCCAGTCTGGGAAACAGTGAGACTCCGACTTAAAAAAAAAAAAAATTCATTCTTTTCAGAATCTCAAACTTCAAGTGATGGAACTACATGACTCTGTGCCTTCCTGCTACCATCATTCACCCTAATATGTATGGGAGGGACTGCACCTCAATATTTTTAATGCCTCGTGTCCACTGAAAGTTAAATCAATGGTTTTACAATTTTTATAATTTAGTTACATATGGTTTATTCAAGCTCCAAACATAGATAACTGGGGGAGGACATTTCGGTACCTTGAAGTGAAGTGGAGGAATTCTGAGGCTCTAGAAAGGAATGAAGGAAAATGAGCAACTTAAAGAAAGTAAGAGAAAAAGCCTAGAGAAAATGGAAAGCATGTTGATTTCTTTAATGGTTATGGTATTTGCTATAAACCAATTTTCCACAAACCCCAGAATTTCCCACTCTCAGCAAAAGATACTGATGAGACACTTAAAAGAATGTTGTAATTAGACAAAATAGACGGAGAAAAAGTGGGAGGGTTAAGATAACAGGTTCATATCTGTCTGTTCTTCCTTCCCTCCTCCACTGTACAACTCCAATTCCAGTATCAATACTGTGACAGAGTTGTCACGGAGTTGTCACAATAGGTAATCTTTTATAGAGATCAAAAAGAATCTTCAAAGTATAAATAGAGACAAATGGATTAGGTAAACTAGGGGCTGTGCTGGTCAACAACTGGAGTTGCTTCAAACTCTGAATACTAGGAATCTAGGAAGTCTGTTCTCAGTATTTAAACTTAGCGATGCATTTTAATTCAACTAAAAATTGGTTTCTCAGATTCCTCATAGTGTTGAAGCTTCCATAAATCATTCAGAGAATATATATATTGGAGCTGCTAAGGGAATGAATGAAGTCGTACAAGAGCGGACACATACACACAAAAAAAACCCTGGAATTATCTTTTGTAGGGTAGGCCCCTTGTAGTACACTCAGAATTTGTTCCTCCAGATCACATGGTCAACCAAAGTTTTTATCTGGAAGTTTTGAGGCAGTTATGTCATAATTTGTAGAAGAAACGTCCTGAGTTATGGCAAACAGGTTCTTCCACTGTGACAACTGGTTCTTCCACCAAGACATTGCACCTGCCCACACTGTGCCATGACAGTGCAGCTGCCCACACTGTGCTGAGTGTTCAGCAGTTTTTGACCAAAAATGGCATGAACTCCATGCCTCACGCTCTCTAGTCACCTGAACTCACCCCAAGTGACTTTTTTTTTTTGTTTCCCCACATGAAAGAAGTTCTCAAAGGGAAATATTTTGCCAGTTTGGAAGAGGTGAAACAAAAAGTAACAGAAGCACTGAAAAGAATTCAAATTGATGAGCTGAAAACTGTTTTGTTTTAAAAACAAAAAGTGGAAAAAGCGCCTCGATAAGTGTATTACATCAAACGGAGAAAACTTTGAAGGTGACTGAAGTTCAAACATGTTAGAATAAATACACAATTTTGGCTGAGCTCGGTGGCTTTGCCTGTGATCCCAGCACTTTGGGAGACCAAGACGAGTGGATTGCCTGAGCCTGCGGGTTCGAGACCAGCCCAGGCAACTTGGCAGGACCTCGTCTCTCCAATATATAGAAAATTAGCTGGGCGTGGTAGTGTGTGCCTGTAGTTCCTGCTGCTTGGAGGCTGAGGTGGAAGGATTGCCGGAGCCCAGCAGGTCGACGCTAGGGTGGCCGTGAACATGCCATTGCACTTCAGCCTGGGTGATGGAGTGTGAGACTCCAACTCAAAAATAAATAAATAAATACACAATTTTTTACCAATAAACTCTGGGTTTTTAAGAGTCCCCCCCCTTATATTGCTACTAGACTGTTTTGTAAGTTTCCAATAAAGTAAAATTTTTCAAAGAGCATTGATTCCTTGTTAGAATTTTCCATGGAATTTGAAATTACTAAAATATCAGACAAAGGTCTCCATAACTGCTTCTCTCTGCCTCCCATGAAATGTACTCAATGGCAAAAATTCTTAGTGTGGTGTAGAAGAACAAAATAACTTTCAAAGTTGTGTTTATAATGACTATGCAATAAAAATATTTTTAAAACTTCTGTATTTAAAGAGATAGTGTGATAATATAGAAAAACCATTACATTAGGAGAGAAACATATCTGAGATTGAATTCTGGCTTATTTATCTGCAAGTTGTGTGACTTTGAAGTACTGACTTAACTCTCCATAAAGCAGGATGATATTATCTGCCATAACAAGTTGCTACTAAGATTAAATGACTAATATACATCAAATTCCTAGCTGAGAACTTGTTAGAGTAAGAACTTAAAGTGTTAAGTTTTTTTTCTTTAATATGCTTTAGTTACTAAATTCCTGCTATGCACTAAGAAGCAACACTGAAATTGCCTCGCTAACAACTTTAACAACTTTTCCCACATGTCTCAGAAGAAAAATTATTACCTAAATTTCTTGGAAACAAGAATATTGTTATAACTGATATGTGTCTTCAAATGAATACATTTCAACTCTAAACATACAGCAATAGAAATTACATGCACAAATAAGATGTATCACTAGCAAAATTTCACTAAGGAGTGACTCACTTTTGAACTCTTGGGGACAGTTCTTTTTTTTTTTTTTTTTTTTTTGAGTTGGAGTCTCACTCTGTCACCCAGGCTGGAGTGCAGTGGCTTGTTCATGGCCACCGCAGTCTTGACCTGCTGGGCTCAGGTGATTTTTCCGCCTCAGTCTTCCAAGTAGCTGGAACTGCAGGTGGGTGTTACCATGCCTGGTTAATTTTTTTGTTTTTGGTTTATTGGAGAGATGAGGTCTCGCCAAGTTACCTAGGCCGGTCTCGATCCCCTGGGCTCAGGCAATCTTCTCACCTCCACCTCCCAGAGTGCTGGGATACAGACATAAGCCACCATACCCGGCTGGTCACAAATCTTTTCCACACTACAGAGAATAGCCTTCTTATTAGAAAATGAAATCTACACAAACATTATAGAATATTTGAACTCTGGAAAAGAGATATTGTTCTACATTTTAACATATCAAAGAGATCAAAATTCTACTTGGAAAGAGGTAGTTAACTAGCTTTTCTTTCAAATATAAAAGTACTTTTCTTAGTTTTAAGAGTAATTTGTTAACCAGAAATATTTTCAAGATAACAAAAATATTCTGGACTAATAAATAATCCATTATTTCTAAGCCTAGTAAAACAAATTCCAGTAAAACAAAAGAATCTGGAAAGTCCCTGACATTCATTGTAACAGGATGAATTATATAGGAAAACCCTGCTATAAATATAAACTTCAGCCAAAACAGTCAAGATAAAGGAGATTCAGTTTTAAGAGAGGTGTCTGAACTCAGCATTACCATCTATGGATTTTTACTGTAATGTGGAAATGGACCCTTGCTGTACTACTTAAGAAATTAAAGTTCATACATACAAAAATGACTAGTTTTTATGTGCATTTCAATTTCAGAGAAACACATATTAACAGAGATCATGGCAGGTAAAAAGACATTATTAGGTAGGACTAGTAACACTTGGAAACCTATTTGTAAAGTTAATTTACTGTGACAATACAGGCTTTAAAATACATTAAACAAAAAAGTTTGATATATAAATACTCTGCCACATATGTGTTTTGTAGACTAATCATTCCCATGTACTTTTCAACTTCTATTAAGCCTCAGCTATTTCAGTCTTTGAGACTATAATAGCAACAACAGTCACTGGAAAACAGTTGGGAATGACTTGAATTTCAATCCTCTCAAAAGCTCTTGAAGCTATGGACAAAAATGTCTGTTTAGAACTCAAAGAAGACTGTTGCCTTTAAATACAGGAGAATGACCAATTTGCCACTTTTTATCTCACCCATAACTTCTTGTGAATCATTTCTAAACTTATCAGGCAAGAAAGTAGTCAAAAATTACTACACGTATAAAAGAGGCATTGTCTCAAGGCAATACCTATCTATGTATTGAGTATCTTCTATGTCCAAGCCATGGTGATGGGCACTGAAGTATGTAATAAACATAAACATACATTGTTTCTACTCTTGAAGAGGTGGGTGTGATGTTGCTACCACTTAATCAATGAGCATGCTACATCTTACTCAGCTATTCCTTTTTCAGACATCAAGGAAATATTGAGTACTTCTCATCTTAAAACTCTGAAATCAAGTTTTTTATTTTCATTTTTAAAATGACAATATAGGTTAGGTTAATTTGATGAAATCTAATATTCTAGAATCATGTTTCTTTTAATCTGCTAATAACATGGTGTGGCCAGGAGAACCTTCTCGTTTCTCCCGCAACTGTCCTCCCATCTGTATCTTTCTGTTTCTGTTTCCTTCGCCACCCACCTGCTGTCTTTCCTCTGTCTCTTCCTCCCCATGGGTGTCTCTGCCTCCCTGTCTCAACCTTAAGATGGCCTGAAATATTTTTGGTCAGTGCTTCTCAACCTGAAGCACACTTAAGGCAGGGGGAAGTCATTGGCACATGAGTGATCCATGAATAAAGTCTGCTTAAATCATGCATATATCTGAATTTTTAAGTAAATTTAGATTCCTATACATACATGTAAAAAATCTACATCTTCATTTAAAATTGCAATACAATGTTTCTAAAATCTAAAAATACAATTATTATCTTAATGTGGAGGGGAGGGGTTATCCATGAAATGCTTGATATAAATAAAGAAATCCTTATGTAAGAATAGAAACTAGTGCCTTGCACTGTTAATGGGGGCGGAGGTGAAGGTGCGCTCCACCACCCATTGGGTACCATTTCCACTACCAGGGGAGAGAGGGCTTGCTAGAAGCCCAAACCTTACTTGCACGGAATTTACTTATGTAGCAAAACCTCACATGTACCCCACAATTCTAAAAATAAGATATAAAAAAAAGAAGTGGGAGAGAGAAAGAAACCAGTGCCCTGCATTGTGAGCTCCCTGAGGACAGGTGAGAGGACTTCTTTTCTATCCCCAGTGATCAGTACCAAGTGTTTAATTACTATACGCTGAACATATGACTCTTAAACACTTCCATTTAAGATATAAGCATTACCACCAGGAGCTGAGCCTCTCCATGCCACTAAGCTGTGATGCCATGTCAATTTATTCTACTCCATTCCCAGAAAGTTCGTTTTGAGACACAGACAGAGGCTAATGAACAGGTGGTTACAGACGAAGGAGGTTCAGGCAAGGAATGAATCTTTTCCATCTGGGTCATGGGGTGGATGGTGGGGCCTTTCACCAAGACAAGTGCAGCAGCAGGAGATGCAAATCCATGAGACAAGGTGCAGAGCTCCGTTTTGACCACACTGAGCTTGAGGATCTGTGGGAAATTCTAGCAGTTTCAGTAACAAAACAGGAGCAGAAGCCAGACTCCAGTGGGCAGAGGAACAAGGGGAGGTAAACAGGCAAAACACTGAGCCTGGACCCAAGCTGTCTAAAATCCTGAGACAGCTTTAAGTCTTCCCTCATTCCTCATCCATGCAGACATGACTGAGACTTTTAGAGTCCCTGTTGACAAGTTTTGTTTTCTATCTGAGATTTTCACTTAGCCAGGTTACTGCAATACTTGTCTGACTGGTCTCCCTGCCTCTGGCTGAGACTCTGCGGCTCCTTCCAAACAGTCTCACTAAACACTGTCCTGAAAAGTCACTTTCTTGATCAAAGTTTCCAATCATACTTACTGTAGAAGACCCTGAAATGCAATCTAGCGTCACTTTTCTTTCGTTCCTATCTTCATTTCCAGCAGGTCAACATGCTCTCCCAACATATGCCTGGGATTCTGTCATCTTCACAGGACCTCAGGGGATGCGTCCACCTGAGACGGCCCCTCACCCTCTCCAGTCTAGCCAGGTCTCAGCACCTCCACAAGCTTGTCCGTCTGAGTGGGATCTTACCCTCCTCTGAGCCCCTATAGCACTGTCTACCTCTTCCTATCCCAAAGAAGAAATTATAAATTCCTTAAAGGCAAAAGATGATAAATATCTGCCCCCAATGGCTGCTAGTCACAAGATCAATCTGAAGGAAAAGTCCACATTTTTAAAATTTGTTGAACATTATGAAATTTCAGACCTCAGTAGTTAACATTGATGCTAGTGTGATGAAGCATTTTAAGAGAAAATTCCCCTAAAAGTATCATAAAAACACAATCCAAAAGTTAGTAAATTTACTTTATTTTGGTATGTTATTCAGAAAATTACTTAAAAGAAAATATGCATGAATTTGAGAGGAAAAAAAAAACTCGTTTTTTCTGTTTATCTTTCTTACTTAACCCACAGTAAAACAGAATTACATTGTTCCCCCAAGAAGAACAAGAGAGATCTGCAGAATAAACAAGACTAGGTGTGTACTGTTTTTTCTTTGCTACCACTATTTTCCCTGCCAGATAGGTCATAAATTATTGGTTAAGACAATAATCTTGAACTAAAGCAGTAGTCAGCAGGCAGTAAATATGTTTGCATTCACTACACTCTTTGAAAGAGTTTTAATTACAACTGTATGATCAAAAGTCTCTTGCTTGACTAAATAATCCTCTTTTAACACTCCCATCATCTTCTTTCTGACTTTCTCAGATAACTGCCTCCCACACTTTCCCTGATTTCTTTCTAGCCACACCTATTTTGTTGCCAAGAAACAAGACAAAAATGATCTTCTTCAAGTATCTTTACAATGGACACCATATTCACACTCATTTATCAATTGACGAGAGTAGTGGGAAGAAGGGAGAGAAAACATATCTTTATTATGTCCTAGGTTATTTGCATGTGCTATTCACTTAACCTATTTAAAAGCCACAGCAAGCCGGGCTCGGTGGCTCAGCCTGTAATCCTGCGCCTTTGGGAGGCTGAGGTGAGTGAATTGCCTGAGCCCGCGGGTTTGAGACCCACCTGAGCAGCAAGACCTCATCTCGACAATAAATCAAAAAATCAGCCGGGCGCGGTAGCGCATGCCTGTAATTCCAGCTACGCGGAAGGCTGAGGTGGAAGGATCGCGGGAGCCCAGCAGGCGAGGCTGCGGTGGCCGGGAGAGGCCACTGCACTCCAGTCTGGGCGACTGAGAGAGACTCCAACTCAAAAAAAAAAAAAAGCCCCAGCAGGCAGATCTTTACAAATGCTCATCTAGCCAGGCTCAGTGCTCAGCCTGTAATCCTGTGCCTTGAGAGGCTGAGGTGAGTGTATTGCCTGAGCCCACGGGTTCGAGACCCGCCTGGACAACTTGGTGAGACCTCATCTCTACAATAAATCCAAAAATTAGCCGGGTGTGGTAGCGCGCACCTGTAGTTCCAGTTACTTGGAAGGCTGAGGCGGAAGGATCGCCGGAGCCCAGCAGGTCGAGGCTGCGGTGGCCGGGAGCAGCCACTGCACTCCAGTCTGGGCGACAGAGTGAGACTCCAACTAAAAAAAAAAAAAGCCCATCTACAAATGGTTAAATGAAGGCTGTTACATAATTTGCCTAAGGTCACACAGTTAGGAAGTGGTAAAACCAGGATTTGTACCTAATTTCAAAGTCAATGTTATTGCCATTCACTGTATTTATATTTGTTTCTTGGCCTTTAAAAATGCTGTATATTATAATTTTCTTTCACAAAGACTATTTTGTGAAAGAAAATTTTTTCCAATAATGATTTAGAGTTAAACAGGTCTTTTAAACGTATTATTTCATAGATTTTTTTTCCCCCCAAAGGACTATAGGTTAAAATAATTTTTCCTTCAGAGGGATAAGACTTTTACATGCTAAACAAATAACTGCATACATTTAAGATGCAAAGTTCAAAGTCAAGAATTTCAAAATTCAAAATACACCCTCACCAATTCATATTTACTGAATTTGCGTATTGTCAAACTGCTACAGATGACGCAAAAAGATGAACTAAATTGAAACTTCAAGTCCATTTCCAACATTTTTTGTCCCTGTTGAATTGAAGAAAAAGAGATATAGAAGATATACCTCTCTTCTATGTCTGCTGATTGAGTTGTTGATTGATAATTATGGTCTCTTTTCCAGTAAGTGTCATGTTGAGCAACCAGTCCTTAAAACATATGTGCTAAAATTCCTGAATTCTTAGTGACTCATGGAATGCATACGTAGAAGCCTGCTGAACAACTACGCCCTCAAACTCTGATACAGACAGAAACCAGCAAATACAGTCAACAGGCTTACAAACTTGAGAGAGAAAAATAAGAGATGATATTCTGATTTAGGATGGACACATACATAAACAAGTCAGTACCCAAATGAATTTTCCTATCTAGTGGCTCATTAATCTGATTAGCCTCACACACCCCCTTTCATTCTAATATACTGGATCTTTTTAAAGCACATAGAAAACAATTTAGGTATAATCCTTATTGTAGAATATTGACATGAGAAAGTAAAAATGAAAGGTACTTTATAAACGGAGATGTTGTTGCTTACAAGTAGAGGAGTCAGAGTTACCCCTACTGTGTTACTACCCTATCCTAGCAAATACATACTAGGGGCCTGGTCACTAAGTCTTTTGCCACAGCAAAGAAAGCAAAGAAGGCACAAGCTTTTAACTGACTTGAGTTGGTAGGCAAATCACATAAACTCTCTAAGTTATTAGTATTCATCTGAAAAATGGGTAAGCTAACTTCTTCAACAAGTTGATATAAAAATTAAATGATACATGTGGAAAAAAAGCCTGCAAAAAACAATTCAATACATGGTCATCCTCTTCCAATTTCCTAAGCAGCATGTCTAATCCTAACAATGGAGGAGGGATCCAATCAATGAGATTCAGTTCATCTGAAAAGTAGTCATTCTCCAACCTAAGATTTCAAAACCAAAACCAAAGCAAACAAGCAAACAAAAGGCAATAAAGCTACACTGAATAAACACTACAAAAGCACGTGAAATACCAAGAAGAAAAAGACGTAACCGCAAATGGGATGATGAGCAATTCTAATTATTTCAAGAAAGATGATCCAACTTGTCTTTTTCTTTTCTTTTTGAGTCCACCCGAGCTGGAGTGCAGTGGCATGGTCATGATGATCAGGTTCATGGCAACCTCAATCTTCTGGGCTCAGGTGATCATTCCACCTCAGCCTCCCAAACAGCTGGGACTACAGGTGTGCACCACCATGCCTGGTGAATTTTTTAATTTTTTTGTAGAAATGAGGGCTTGCTATGATGCCTAGGCTGGTCTCAAACTCCTGGACTAAGGAAATCCTCCTGCTTTAGCCTCCCAAAGTGCTGGGATTACAGGTGTAAGCCACCACACCTGGTCTAAAATGTCTTTTAATAACATGAATTGAAATATCCCAGATAAAGAACTGAAAACTTTGACTGAAAACAATACTTTCTAAAATTCTACCTCTATTAGTGAAAGAAATATCAGAGTTGGATCCATAAAACTAACAGTAACAGGATAGTAAGCAATCAGTTAAAATAATGGCTAATGGCTTTGGTCAGGTATGATAGCTACTTTTCTTTTTTCTTGTAACCCAATGTATCTATTAAATTATTCTAATCTGTCATTCATTAGTAGTAGTTACTGGACCTCTGACAATTTTTTTGTTGTTGTTTGAAGAATGAAGAAGAAAGGAGAGGCATAAAGAGAGTACATCAATATTTTTCAAAACTCAATTCTTCTATATCTTTATCTTCCAATCATAACAAGTTATACAACAAATGAAATATGAAGAACAAAAACCAAAAATTTAAAAACCTCACAGACATGCCACTACCAATAATAATACAAAAATAAGGACAATTAGAAAAATTATATATGTTTTGTTATTCCAAGAGGGTTAATTTTAAAATATAAAATAAGGATTAAAACCACATAGTACTATACTTTCTGATGATCCAACGCCGTTTGAATATCCATCTGACCTACTTTCACCTTAAAGTGAGCAGAACAGTACAAGTCATTTTGTTAACCTGGCACAGTTTAAGATAACTCCAATGAAGAAAGTCCAATTTCCTGATTCTCGCAGCCAAAAATAAACAAACCTAAATTGGTTTGAACTGACAGCAAGTTCTAGGGACCTTATCCATTTACAGTTGAAAAACCAGAACAAGAGCCAGAATTTTTACTGCAAAAAGGGAACTTACAAATCACTCATGACCTCATTTTATAATCAATAAAAATTAAGGTTCAGTAGTTTAATCACTTGCCCTTGATCATACATAAGCTAGTGGCAAGTTTATCTATGTCCTATGTAGAAAATTACCAAGAATAAATGAAATAGATAAAAATCTTATTCACAGAATCCAATTCTAATATGGCAAATAGTTATTATACATCAAAGCTTTCTAAAGTAATTTTCTTCATTTAGTGGCTGAAATAATGTGATTTTTAAAATGATCCACTTTGATTTGAATCAAAATCATAGGTAAAATGCATTTGACATTTAAAAATAAGTACACTGCTATTTGTCAGATTTCCCCAAAAGTAAAAATAATTTCAAATAGAATTTTTTCATAGTCTAGTAGTATAGTATTCCTAGAATTAGTTTCAGGTGCAGGAACAAGATATTTTCCAATGCTTTTCAAGGATAAAAGACAATCAAAATAAAATGATCCATACCTCTATATTCATTAGAAACCCAGAGTATAGTGAGTCAAGTCTTATTTTTTAGGATATCATAGAAGGACAATGTGTTTGCTTTATTATGTGCCCCCAAATTAGATGAAATATTATTATATGCATAGTGTGTACATATTTAATATGTATTTAACTGTTATTTACAGATACAAAACAATCTTAGTCAAGCAAGTATTTTTATCTTTTTTTAAATCTAAATTCTATTTTGAGATGTTGAGATTGGGCCTAGATGAAATCAAATTTAAACACATTTTCTTTAAAATTAATGGATATATAATAATTTTTAATGCAAAAAAATTCAAAAAACAAAATTGCTAGCAATTTTTATTTCAAAAACAAAACTCAGTTTTCCCCTTCACACTTTCTGTCTGGAAATTCTTGGGTAGAGGAGAACAGACTTGGCAGCAGTGTTAATCACTCAGTGTTTCTGTCATGCTACAAAGAAAAGGCAGTGCCACCACTATTAAAACTGGGAAGAGGCTTGGCCGACTCCTTCCTCTGTCCTCCTTTTATAATAATAAAGCCATTTCTCTCCCAAACCCTGCTCTTGATCAGGCCAAGCAGCTAAAACTTCCCAAAAAGCTTCCTCAAAAGTTTTTAATAGGCCCAGAAAAACTTAAATTTGATTACAAACATGGCAATGACCTACAAGGCCCTACAAGTTCTGTTCCACTTCTACCCCTTTCCTGCTACCTCTCAGACTTCACCTTGAACAAGTCTCTTTTCTCTCCCTGACAGAGGGCCACTACACTGGCTCTTCCCCCTGCCTGGGACACTCATGCCCCAGATACCCAATAACCTTCTCACTGTGGCTTTCCTTACCACCCTATTTTAAATTGCAATTCCCTAACCCTGCACTCCCTATATCCCTCGCAAGCTTTATTTTTCCCTATAATGCTTACCGCCAGAAGATATATTATACATTCTGCTTACTTGTTTATCGCTATATGCCCACTAAAATGCCAATACTATGAAAGCAGGGATTTTTGTCTGTTTCGTTTACTACTATGTGCCCAAAATCTACAGCACTGCCTGGCACATAGTAAGAGTTCAGAGATTATTTTTGGAATAAATAAATAATTCCTAGCTTGGGAAATAATGTTGATGCCTATCACATAATTATTTGACATCAAAAATGCAAAACTGTACAAGATGCTGTTGTCAAATACACGGTCTTTGCTTTCAAGGAGTCTAGTTGGAAATCCATGACTAATATACATAATATACATAGTATATTAGTTAATAACACAGGCAGTATTGGATGACTATTAACTAATTAGGTTTATTTGTATGAATCATGGAATCAGCCATGTTATTCCTGATTATACCTAGTGTATAATTAAATGCTGTACTGAATGGTATAAACTGTTTCATGTAAGTTCACAAGGGAGAAAATGATTGGGGTGCAATAGTAGGAAAAAATTACTACTGGAAGGCAGGAGACAAGTCTCAATATGAGTTTTGTGGATGGGAAGGCATGCATTGGCAGTGAACAGGTGGTGGGCATTTCAGATGCAGTGAATTTCATGAAAGAGCATAAAGGCATGTGAAGGATGATGAGAAACCTATCCTAAATGGAACAAAGGCTAGTCAGTGATGAATAGTAGTGATGAATAGAGGACAATGTAGTGAGACACAGTTACAGAGAGCATCATCTCCTGAACAGAGGACTCAGGCTGGATAGACTCATAGCACATGCTGTTGGTGCCCAGCTGAGATCTCCTAGAACCCTTCTAGTGTTTGGTATACCCATCCCCCAGGTGCTGCTTTTACACTGATGCTAACAGTTCACACAGCAACTTTGTTTGGAAGCAAGAGAAGTGACCTCCTAGCCCTCTTCCCTATTCACTCGAATGACACACTTCTAGGCCAGCCAATAAATGCAAATGCAGGGGAGAGAGTATAGAAAACCAGTTATCTTGCCTCAAGGCAAGACAGACTCTATGGAACAATTTTTTCCCCAAATTTCCTGACGGATCAAGTGAGGCTAGACATCAACTGAAGCTCATTTGTGCTCACCTCAGTTTCTTCTGCTTCCAAATTGGGTTTCCCTAACTCCCTTGCAAGGAACATTTGAAAGATTCCCTTGATGTTCACTTGCACCTTGGGCTCTGCTTCTAGGGAAACTGGACTAAGTCAAGTCTGTATAGGGGAATACTACATATTCAATGAAGAAAACTTTATGACTTTGTGTTTACAAAGGAAAGAGTTACAGTGAGAAAGTACTCTTGTAGGTCATTCTGTTTGGAAGGAGAATTCAGAGGAGTTTGGTTGGTGAGAGGTGGGATAAAGAAAATGGCCAGAAGCCGGGTGGCTCACATCTATAAGCCCAGCAGAGGCAGAGGCATGAGGATTGCCTGAGCCCAGGGGTGTGGGACCAGTCTGGGCAAACTGGCAAGACCTTGTCTCTACAATAAATCAAAAAAATTAGCTGGAAAAATTAATTTTCTGGGTGTGGTGGCATGCGCCTGTGGTTTCAGCTATTGGAAGGCAGAGGGGGAAGGATTCCCTGAGTCCAGCAGGTCGAGGCTGCGATGGTCGTGAGTGTGCTACTGCACTCCAGCCTGGGCAACAGAGTGAGACTCCTAATGAAAGAAAGAGAGAGAGAGAGAGAGAGAGAGAAAGTGGCCAGAAGAATAGATGTGTTGGTTCATGACTATAATCCCAGAATTTTGGGAGGCCAAGGTGGGCGGACAGCTTGAGTCCAGGAGTTCGAAACCAGCCTGGGCAACATAGTGAAATGTCATGTCTACAAAGATTAAAAAAATAAAATCAAAAAAGCTGAGTATGGTGTTGCGCGCCTGTAGACCCAGCTACTAGGGAGGCTGAGGTGGAAGGAGTACTTGAGCCCAAGATGTCCAGCCTGAGTAACAGTGAGAACCCGACTCAAAAAAAAAGTCACCAGAGGCCAAATAAGAATGCTATTCAAATTCAGAAATAAGAGGAATAAAACATGTTTGCTTTGCTATAAGAAAGAGAGAAAACTTGAGAGAGAATGGCCCCGGTATAGGGAAGAATAAAAAATAACTCTTCAAAGTTGTATTTTTTCCTTTAAAGGCAAAAGTATTTCTGCAGTAGCACTGTCAATGTTATACCATGAATTTTATAAAGGCATACATTATCAATACAGACTGACATCAGCTAACACAAGTAGTGCTCAAAAACATTAAAAAATCACAATGAGCCAGGTTTGGTGGCTCAGCCTGTAATCCAGCACCTTTGGAAGGCTGAGGTGAGTGGATTGCCTGAGCCGGCGGGTTCGAGACCCGCCTGGGCAGCGAGACCTCATCTCTACAATAAATCTAAAAATCAGCCGGGCATGGTAGCATGAGCCTGTAATTCCGGCTACTAGGAAGGCTGAGGCGGAAGGATCGCCGGAGCCCAGCAGGTCAAGGCTGCGGTGGCCGGGAGTGGCCACTGCACTCCAATCTGGGCGACTGAGTGAGACTCCAACTCAAAAAAAAAAAAAATCACAATGAATAACAATGAATCAGATTCCAAAATGCTCACTCATATTTTGGGTCCCTGAATATCTAGACTGAAAAATAAGAAGATAAGATTAAGTAATACTCCCAAATGTTTACAACATGTTGGTTTCTTGAGTTTTTTAAAAAAATTTAAGTAGCCTAAAATAATCTTTATTAGACTGGGCAGGGTGGCTCACGCCTACAATCCCAGCACTTTGGGAGGCAGAGGTGAGAGGATTGCCTGAGCCCACAGGTTCGAGACCAGCCTGGGCAGCTTGGTGAGACCGCTTCTCTACAATAAATCAAAAAAATTCACCGGGTGTGGTGGCGTGCACCTGCAGTTCCAGCTACTTGGAAGGCTGGAAGAGGAAGGATCACCTGAGCCCAGCAGATCAAGGCTGCAGTGGCAGTAAGCCTGGGCAATAGAGACTCCGGCTCAAAAAAAAAAAAAAAAATCTTTATTAGAATCAGTAGCAGATTACTTAAATTGGAAATGCATCCAAACAGAGTAACATCTGGTTTTCATCTATTCTTATGGGGCCCAGAAGTGTTTTCAATAGAAAAAAAAGATACTGGGTCCTGGGTCATAAAATAAGCAGCATAGTGTGAAAAAAAAGGGGGCTGGTATGAAAGAAATGATACACAGCCTGTGGCAAGAACTCTACTCGTACATAAACTTTCCCTTTTACAATGTGAGAAACCGCCCCATATCATCTGTATTTATTTTATTTTATTGATATCTCAGACAAATTAGGCTTCTTGGCCTCTTGTTTCCCTTTCAAAATTCATACTTGGTAGAATACCTACAAATAAAAAGGACTATTTTCATTAGATTAGTAACAACTTTTGTGTTACGTGTCTCAATATAGAGAACACTATTGAAACAGAATTTTTTTTTTAGTAATAGATTACTGTTCTCATTGACCACTTTACTATGCACTAAAATGCACAGCTAATTGCTATCAAAATTTGAAATACATATAATCACTGTATTTTAAGTCCCACTGAAAAGAATTTCTCCCACAAAAAATAAAAGAAGACCCCCAAAGGGAAACTGGCTAGAAAGTCATGATACATCAAGGTTGATCTATAAGTCTAAGTTAGTTTAAAAAAAAAAAAAGTCTAACTCAGTTTTAAGACCAAACTGATACCCAGACAAGTAAATATAATCTACCCTATATAAATCTTTCAAATAGAAACCTTAGAATAGTAGTAGCAAAGAACAGAGAAGCATTGCCAAAGTGTTTTTCACAAAACATTAGTCCCAGGAGAAGTTCCATGAAAAAGTTCCAGTCAAGTATGTTTAGAAGGTACCACATGTTTTATTCTCCTCTTAAAGATTCGTAATATGCATGTTAATACATGGATGACTATAAGATTTGGGGGGGGCGGTTTTCCAAATCTGATAGACTACACAACACTTTTTATAATCATTAAAAATAAGACTTGTTTAAAACACTCTGTATCTACCTGGTCAAGAATCAAGTTACCGTCCTTTATTATTACTATTTTATAATTCATAGAGATGGGGGAGGTCTCACTATCTTGCCCAGGCTGGTCTCAAACCTGAACTCAAGCAATCCAACCCTCTTACCTCAGCCTCCCAAAATGTTGGATTATAGGCATGAGCCCCTGCTCGGTTAAGCTACCCTTCTTTATAAAGCTAAAAGTTCAGAGCTATCATTCCATCACTCTCTCTCCATTCCCTCTCTTTCCTTCAGCCTAAGATACTGCAGTAATTCTAACTTTATAATTCATAATAATTACAGAGAACTTAACCAAATATAATTATTGATCCTAACTTCCAGAAATTCAGATTCAGTACAGCAATCAGTATTTTTTAACAAGCACTTCAGAGTGATTTCAATACAGGCCAAATGTTGAGATGCTCAAAATACCTGATACATTTTATAATCAATGTGATGATTATTTTATAATTGAAGCCAGAGTGACTTTATAAACAATAAATTCAAAAAGTCCAGTCTTCAAGTTGGTATGTTAAAAATTATTTTTCTATTCAGAAAAAAAAGGGAAAAAGAAAAACTAAAGAATGCCAAATCACACTCTAAAAGATACTCACAAATATAATGCTCACAATTTTTTTTTTTTTTTGAGTTGGAGTCTTACTCTGTCGCCCAGACCGGAGTGCAGTGGTCACTCTCAACCACCGCAGCCTCGACCTGCTGGGCTCCGGGGATCCTTCCACCTCAGCCTTCCAAGTAGCTGGAACTACAGGCGCGCACTACTACGCCTGGCTAATTTTTTGATTTATTGTAGAGATGAGGTCTCGCCAAGTTGCCCAGGCGGGTCTCAAACCCGCGGGCTCAGGCAAT
>NW_007245634.1:121280-136093 GCF_000164805.1 Carlito syrichta
GGCCGCTCCCGGCCACTGCACTCCAGTCTGGGCAACAGAGTGAGACTCCAACTCAAAAAACAAAAAAAAAACAAAACAAAACAAAAAAAGAATTCCTGAATTATCTAAAACTGGATATACAATTCTTTACGAGTTTGTAAATATGTGGCTTTTGATGGGGAAATAATTCACAGCTTTCAACAATTCTCAAGCTGCTCAACTAGCCAATTTAAGAGCCAGTATATTTTTATTTATTTACCTGAAATAATGGTAGTAGAATCTGCTTCTTAGTTAATACCACGAATCAGGCACACGAAAACATATTTCTCAATGCTGTTTCCTCTGTCACAGCCAAACAAAAAGCAACTTACCTTTGCAGAGTCATATTCAAAGAGCCTGTGCAACCCTTAATCTTGTTCTGGGCTTCCAGGTGAGTCATTCCATGTGCACTTATTCCATCAATGCTGAGAACCACATCGCCTATTCTCACATTTGCCTGGGATGCCTTACCACCATCTTTTAGCTGTAACAAATACAATTCATTAGGAGTATTACTTTTCAAAAAAATGAAGAATAATAAATGCAGGTGAAAAATTATACTTGTGTTTATACCAAAAAAAGTATATTAATATACAATTAAACTAATACAAAATTATCTTGCTTAACATGTAAAGTTAGCATTCAAATGATTTTCATATTTATTGTCTTAAATTCTTATTTGTTCCATAAAAAGCGGAAATAATTTTCTGGGATTCTCTGATAATTTGTCCATTTCTTTACTGTGCAACAGTCGTTGTATGATTGTTATGAATGAGGAAGAGAAGCAGTCAAGGAAACTTCGCATTTTAGCAGAAGAAAAAGAATATCATCTGAATGGGGTTTTTGTACTCTTTCAGAAATAATTTTTAAAAGCTCTTTAAACAGTTATATTTTTGCTTGAGCACAAAGAATAATACAGAGGGAGGATCTACAAACGATCCTTCCTGTTGAGTCCAGTTCATATCCAGTGTCTACGGATTGAATTCTTTCAATCACAGGCCCAAAAGTATCTTTTATAGTGGGTGTGCTTCTTGCCCCAAGCATTTAGCAGGAGGGAAGGAAACTCGTTGTATCTGAGACTGCCCAACTTTGTATATCATAGTCCTTAATCCCTAATCTTTCTTCTCCTGCTCAATAAGACTTTCTATGTGTTTACATTCTTTAGTTGCACGTATATATATTTCATTGCTCCAAAAGAAGCAAATATAAAATTACAGTAAAATGAATGACAGTGAAATTTTCATAGATACTTAGAAATATGAAACAAGTACACGGCCAGGTGTGGGGTCTTACACCTGTAACCCCAATAGTCTGGGAGACTGAGGCAGGAGGATTACTTGAGCCCAGGAGTTCAAGAACAGCTTAGGCAACATAGCAAGACCTTGTCTCTATTAAAAAAAAAAAATTAGCTCGGTGTAGTGGCATGTGCCTGTAGTCCCAGTTACTCAGAAGGCTGAGGTGGAAGGATAGTCTTATCCCAGGAGGTCGAGGCTTTGGTGAGCTGTGATGTGCCACTATACTCCAGCCTGGGCGACAGAGTGAGACCCTGACTCCAAAAAAAAAAAAACAGAAAGAAAGAAAGAAAAATAGAAACAAGTAAAAATCAAACAAAGAAACAATTCTAATTCAAGTGACAATTCAGCATTCAAGACTTATAAGCAAATCACACTGAACCTTGGACTGCTGGAAGGTGGGTGAAACTAGGCTCAAAAAGAAAGTAAACGGTATTCCTCCAGCACGTGAAATTAAAGATCTTATAGAGTGCTTCCGTTTGCGATTATAACAAAGTTCTAGAAATAGACAGTGATGATAGTTACACAATAATGTGAATGTGTTCAGTAAATGCAATTGAATTTTATATTTTAAAATAATATAGTTAACTGTTATATATATTTTACCATAGTTAAAAAATTAATGTGTTTAGAGAATATTTTATTTAAATTACTTTTTGATAAAAACAAAACAATACAGCACAAAATTAAAAAACCCTCAGCTCACTAAACAAGAATTGAGGGCTGAATTTCATAATTTGAAGGTAAAGCAATCAATACGATGGACATTATTGGTTCAGTTAGGTTTTGATTATCATAAGTTGTCAAAATATTTCCTTAAAAATATGATCAAGGTAGGCCAATCCCAGTATACAAGAACAAGTACTCAGATTGAAAAATCAAGAAAATCACCCCACATCTCTATCAAAAATTTAAAAAAGAAAGAAGAAAGTCAAACTGTCTGCTAGAAATATCAAGGCAGAAACCATGTCTGTGTTTTCTTCCTTCACAAGATGTATGCTCAACGAATGGATGCCACAACACGCATTACCTAACACTGGCAAACTATTTGGCTTACATTAAATTGTTATATTAGGAAAACCCAAACCTTGAAATAATTTGTAATTTACAAATATTTTAGCATATAACAATCAAGTGACCGACACAGTTCTTAAGATTAGGAAGAGAAAATGTACAGTAAAGATATATAAAATCTAACACAAATTATTTATAAAAGTTCAAATCCTTCAAATACTCTTTATCACATATACACAGTAATTTTGTTTTCATCTTTGCACTGACAAAAACAAAACAATTCCTTTCAGCTACCCAGATGCTTAAAGGTAAGAATAATTAGTGAAATGTTGATAATAAATAAAACATCAAAACATTACTCATATCTATCTTAGCAACATAGCTATATTCTATGCACATGTTTATAAGCATGTACATACACACATACACATACTTTTCTTTATATCAGAGGATTGATAAAGTAGTTTCAAAATTTTATGAATATTAAATGTAGTCGGACGTGGTGGCTCACGTCTGTAATCCCTGCATTTTGGGAGATGGATGCCAGAGGACTGCCTGAGACCAGGGTTTGACACCAGCCTGGGCAACTTGGCGAGACCTCATCTCTACAATTAAAAAAAAAAGAATTATCCATGCATGGTGGCACACCTATAGTTCCAGCTACTTGGAAAGCTGAGGTGGAAGGTTCACCTGTGCCCAGCAGACTGAGGCTGCAGTGACAGTGAGCATGCCACTGCACTCCAGCCTGGCTGCCAGAGTGAGATTCCAATTTTAAAAAAATTAAGCTGGGCTCGGTGGCTCAGCCTGTAATCCCGCCTTTGGGAGGCTGAGGTGAGTGGACTGCCTGAGCCCGCGGATTCGAGACCCGCCTGGGCAGCAAGACCTCATTTCTACAATAAATTAAAAAAAAAAAAATCAGCCGGGTATGGTAGTGCATGCCTGTAATTCCAGCTACTTGGAAGGCTGAGGCGGAAGGATGACCGGAGCCCAGCAGGTGGAGGCTGCGGTGGCCAGCAGTGGCTACTGCACTCCAGTCTGGGCGACAGAGTGAGACTCCAACTCAAAAAAAAAAAAAAAAAAAAATTAAATGTAATGAATTTCAGGATTACAGAACTGAATCCAAGAAGAATATTATTAAGTATGGGCCAGGCATGGTGACTCAAGTCTGTAATCCCAGCACTTTGGGAGGCCAAGGCAAGAGGATTGCCTGAGTCCAGAGGTTCGAGACCAGCCTGAACAACTTGGTGAGACCTCATCACTACAATAAATCAAAAAATTAGCCGGGTGTGGTGGCACACACCTGTGGTTCCAGCTACTTGGAAGGCTGAGGTGGAAGGATCAGCTAAGCCCAGCAGGTTGAGGCTGCGGTGGCCTAGAGTGTGTCACTGCACTCCAGCTTAGGCGACATAGTGAGACTCCAACTCAAAAAAAAAGAACATTAAGTATGTTTATGTTTTAAAACACTGTAAGCAGACATTCATCGTACTTATTAAAAAATGAAAACAATGTGTGAACATGCAATTTTAGGAGTAAGAAAGAAATCTTTAGAAACAACAATAACTTGCTAAGTTAAGGTGTGGCTGTGTGCTCCTTGAGCTATAGTCAGGTCATGTTTTCGTAAGCTTTGGCCCCCTCCCCTACCTTGGGGAGGTGAATCTCCTCTTTCTCTCTCTTTATAATTTCGTTTTTTTTTTTAAAAACTGTATTTCCTAATCTAACTTCTGTGCAATTCTTTGCGTCTGCCTAGTGGCACCGGATCCCACACGAGATACCCACATCCGCAGTGGGCCTGATCTAACATTCTGGAGGCCCTGCTGGGAATGTGACCTAACATTTTTGGAGGTCCCACTGAGATTTGCCGTACTCTCACTCTCTCATTCTCCTCTCCCACCAAGATTTGCCACTCTATCGCTCACTCTTTTCTTTTCAAATCCTAGTCTCTCTGTCTCTCTGTGGAGAGAGATAAGGTACTTGATTATCTTTTATCTGCTACTCACTCTTATCGAGCTGCATCGAACGAACCTCTCCCTGTTCCCTGTCGCCTCAGCCTTGTCAGGTGTGAAACTGCATCTTCACTGGTAGGGACAGCGCTACAATCCCTGTTCAGCAGGAAGCAGTTACAGAACTCCCACCACCATGGCAGCAATCATGTGACTAACCCACCCATCTGCCTGCTGTCAGTGCCTATCCTTACCTGCCCCTTCAGGATGGTGTGGAGCAGACTACCACCCAATCACCTTAATGACCTTCCC
The DNA here is from genome assembly GCF_000164805.1 of Carlito syrichta. Classification (NCBI taxonomy): domain Eukaryota; kingdom Metazoa; phylum Chordata; class Mammalia; order Primates; family Tarsiidae; genus Carlito; species Carlito syrichta. Next base: position 125,857 of record NW_007245634.1, read on the forward strand.
CCATCAAAGGGAAGGATTAAAAGGATTCAACTATGAACAACCAGCAGCCGTTGCCATACCAGACTCTCGTGTGGCCAGGTGCTCTTTAAGCTATGGCTGTCGCCATGTTTCTTGGCTTTGGCCCCCTTCCCTACCTTGGGGAGGTGAATCTCCTCTTTCTCTCTCTCTAATTTACTTTTTAAATAAACCATATTTTCCAATCTTAAAAAAATATATAAAATAATGTGACCTTAGCATAGTAAATAATACATATACTGTTTTAATAATTAGTATTTCTTTTTAATTTAACTATTAAAGAAAATAATGTAATTTAACAATAGAAAATACCAATTTTTCTTCTCTTTTGCACAGAACTAAATTGTTTAAAATGTGAAGTACATTTATAAAGAAAACAGTTCCTAAAGCCAGTTATGCCACTACTTGCTAAGAAATTTTGGGGGCAAGCTGGGGTCGGTGGCTCAGCCTGTAATCCCACACTTTTGGGAAGCTGAGGTGAGTGGATTGCCTGAGCCCGCGGGTTTGAGACCCGCCTGGGCAACACGGCGAGACCTCATCTCTACAGTAAATCAAAAACTAGCCGGATGTGGTAGCGCGCGCCTGTAGTTCCAGCTACTTGGAAGGCTGAGGTGGAAGGATCGCCAGAGCCCAGCAGGTCGAGGCTGCAGTGGCTGGGAGCAGCTACTGCACTCCAGTCTGGGTGACAGAGTGAGACTCCAACTCGAAAAAAAAAAAGAAATTTGGGGGGTCACTTAGGTTACAGGATTGTTATAATGATTACAAGAGATAATAGTTCAATAACATTAGCTATTACTATATTATTATTCCCTTGACCTAAGATTAACTGTTGAGAAATGTGGAGGTTGCATTTGATGATTTCAAAGGCCTTCTAAGATCCCTATCAGTTTTTAAAGGTTTATTTATTTGTTAGCTAGTATGCTAACTGTATAAAGACACAGGTTTAATCCTAAAACAAGAGTCTCATCTGGAAGACATTTGTTGGACAAAGGGACACCCATTACTTACCAAAAGGAGCAAATGAATTAAAATTTGGAATCCTGATAGTAAGTATAAACATAAGTCATCTTAGATTTTATTTTAGCCAAGAAGGGCAAGTATTAAAAAAAAAAAATTAACCAGAAATAGAATCCGGCTAAATTACCTTACCATCCTCCCATAAAGTAGCCCTAAAATACAAACATTAAAACCCATGGGCATTTGCTCTAAATGTACCCACCAGAGGAAACTTAAATACTCCCAATTCAGTAGTAATATAAGGAGAATCAACAATGTAGAAAGAAAAAGATAATGCAATCAAAGACAGTATCATAATCAGATAAACTGTTCTTGTTCCTTTGCTCCAGTTGTCTGCTGGACTCTTGAGAGTCTATCATCTCAAGATGTTCAAAATCAATTTCTTCCTAGTACTGCCTTTATTCTAACTGCCACCCTTATTTTCAGATCATGGAGCACAGAAATTCCACAGCCCCATAAATTCTGCCTCTTCCTTGGGTACCACATCTAGAAAAATCACTAAATTTTGTTGATCTTTTCACTCCTCTCCCAGGCTAGTCCTTACCCTGATCTTCTTTCATCTTGATCTTGCCTATCGCCTGCTTGCCTACCCTGAGTTCTCTACAGACCTTTCCTCCCTTCATACACTTCATGTGCCTCTCCCTATCCTCCATCTTCACATTTCCCAGTGTAGCCCCACTACCACTCACACTGGAGAGTTCTAATCCTGTCACCTTTCCCTGTTTATAACATGAGGGTAGAAAAACTTCAAATGTCTTCTGCTTTATACAATGTAAATGAAGTCAAAGTCTGAAATTCAAGCCATCTATAATTGGTCACCAACTAGTTTCTAACTTCAAAACAAACTCCATAAGGTCAGGGATCATGTTTTATCATTTGCTCTTCTCCAAGACCCTTGAATATTTTAGGTTTTAGAAAAACACTTGATTAGATTGTATTAAATAAGGAATCGGTAAACCAGTACATCAGTTTAATACGCTAAATTCTAATGGAAATACTCTTAATTCAAAAGAGAGAAAAATACATTGTAATCTAAAAATTAGAATCTCCAACTAATTAACAATTAGGCTGACCTAGATAAGGTCAAACTCTACTTCCAGTATAACAAAATAAATCCACTTTGGATAGTTAGTAATATGCAGTTTCTAAGACCTCCAAAGAGATGGTACAAGTTTCCTTGGTAACTTCATTCACCAAACAAGTGTTAGGAAGAGCTTTCCTGTATTTAATCTCAATCCTTTCACAACCAACTAGCAGAAGTGCAAACAAATGCCCATCACCATCTGAACAATCTTTCATACATTTAAACTTATATACAAACTCTTTTTTGCTTAAAGTTTTAAGTTTAGTAATATTAATCATCTTAGGTTTTTGACACAATGACATCTTTTGTAAATCTCTAACCATCTTCATTATTCTCTATGCAGGCTTCCTACTTACATGACTTAAACGTAAGCACATGAAGAGTTTGAACTAATGCTGTATTTAGCAGGGAATGCCCAAAAATAGAAACAATTTACAACTTGTGAGAAGGCAGCACCTCACTGAATAATCCTATGAGCTTCATTTATTCCCAGAACCACTTCTTCAAGCTGTTCACTCATTAGAAAGACAAATGTTTGAGTAGGATGCAGCATTATGATGAATTATAAGTAGTCAAGGAAAGACTACAAGGTCACTCATTATTTGCATAGCTCATTTTTTTACTGTTTTTGCAATTCTGAGTAGCTTAAATGTGCTTGAAGCAGTAATAACTTTCTGTCATCAGTAAATTTTGTACAATTATCTGCCAGCCAGTGTGTATATATTTCATAAATGCACAATGTGTAGGAAGGAAGCAGTTGTTGGAGGTTCCTGGGCCAAGATCAGTATAAATCAAACTAATCACAAGCAAACGCTTCTCCTTTGATCTTTAAATGCATTTTTCAGTACTGTTGTCCAACTTTCTGTACACTTAATTGTAGTTGTGTTTCTATAAAAGCATGACTTTCTGGTCTCACTTAAGTTTCAAGCATACATGGTTGCACATGTTGGAAGTCTGAGTTCAACTGTATTTTCTAATGCTGAAATGAAGGCATTTCATTTCAACTGTATTTTCTAATGCTGAAACCAGGACTAGTATCTTTGCTGAGCCTCCCCATTAACTTAGATAGAAAAGGATCTAGCATCAATTACCTGTACTTGGACTAAAGCTCACCCATACAAACAGCTGCATTTTAACCCTTTTGTCTGTTGTTATGTATTACAAGAAGTTTTCTCTTGAAAAGGAAATCCAGTCTTCAGTAAGATAGAGAGTGAGCGTGTGTGTGCGTGTGTGTGTGTGTGTGTGTGTGTGTGTGTGTGTGTGTGTGTATGTGTGTGTACATGCATGTGGTGTGAGGCAGGATGTAAGGGAAAAAGGAATCAGAGCCTTGAGCTTCCCTCATCTTCTTTTGACTAGAAAAAACCCAAAGGTCAATTTTCTTCAGTCATGTTGGGTGGGTAGCTCCTCTCACATAGTCTTTTACTACCCTGAAGAAGAAATGACCCCCAAAAAGTAATTAGTTCTTACTGGGCATTTACTGAGCACCAACAGTAAGTCAGGGACTCTGGGGGGCCCTCCATCATTCCTCACTATAGTAAGGTAGTTGTAGTCTGTTTTGCACATGGGAAAACAGAGCTTCAAAGTGGTTAAACGACTTGTCGATGTCCAAACAGCAAGTAAGATCACATAGTACTGGACATAGACTTTGACAACAGGCAGACATGAGTTTATATTCATGTTCTGCCATTAACTACTTGTATGACCTGAATTTACTTGACCTCTCTAAGTCCCAACTATCTCTCTTTGAAAAAGGGGACTAAAATTCCACATACCTCACAAAAGGTGCTGAGTAGGTTAAATAAAACACCAGCACAGCACATACCACAAAATGCACAGGCAGTATGCACTATTATTGCTCATTGTACTAGGCCACAAATTCACTAGGCAGGAAGCTTGCTTCAAGGACACATAGGGCAGAAAAGACAGCTTTTGAAACCAACTAGTCAGACCTGGTTTTTTACCTTCTTCTTCAAAGAAAGACCAAATATCTCTTTTTTATTTATTTTCTTCCCTCTGTCTTCTCTAATCCGAACTTTTCCCTCACTCACCAACGCGGATGGATGTGCCACAGATCCAGAATCCTAGCTCATGGCATCCTCCTTCACTGCTTACCACTATTCAGTTCAAACTCCATTCTCAGAGAATGGCGACCTCTTGTCACCACTTCCCAGGAGAGTTAGGTGTTGCCCAGGAACAAGAGGCTAAAGGATAAGATCAATAAGGTGATGCTGGTAAAGAAGTCTTGAGCTGGGGATTGGGGAAGGACGGGAATAAAAAAGAACAAGAGAGCACACAAGGAAATAAAGGAAGGTACTGGTATATATAGGATAGAACAGCACAAGGAAACGAAGGAGAGTATTGGTATACATAGGATAGAATATGGGAATCAAGACCAGGAGGGAAGTTATGAGATACCCCAGGTGAGGAAAGATGAATCCAGGCCTTGTCTCTGGGTGTGATATACAACCATATACACATGCACAAAATAGCATTTAAATTGAACAGAACATGAAAATAATCAATAATTACAAAAGAGAGAAGATTTTACATTTTTATTTGCATTGGGAAAATAATATACATGACTATAATTAATAACTATGATTTAAAGCCAATATAATCACAATAATATTTATGTGTCACAAACATGTCATTAATGTAGTGTTCTCAAATAAAATTTATAACTGAAATTACCCAAAATGTTTAGCCCCCATGCACTGTGTGGTTCCTATAGCATTTTTCCCTGAACTTTGTAACAAAAGAGAAAAGTAGTACTGTGTTTTAATAAAACTGCATTAAAATTAAAATATCCATATCTCAAGACAGCAAACCACTTAGACAAGGAACTCAGAAATGCACTAAATAGAAAAAAATTAACTTATTCACAGAGAAGTATACTACTTAGGATTCATAAGGAGTTACATATACCTGTTCTACTAACCTGTCCCCATAGCTATTACTTCTTGAGAGCACCTCCATTATAGAAGCATACCAATAGAGCTTTTATTTCTCAGAATAATAACTCTTTATGCCAGGTACTATTTTAAATTAGTCTAACCACTGAAGAGTTTTCTTTAAATGATCAATTAATACAGATGCTATAGTGCCCTAAGCCTTTTCATAAAGAGGCAACATGTTTAGCATCAGCAGTGACTCCAACAATGTCTTAGATTTTCTAATGAAACATAGCCTTCTGAATTATAGGAAGTGCTCAGTATGTACACAAAAACCCACTTGCCTTCCCTAGGAAATAAGCCAGTAGTTACCAAACTCAGAAAATAAGTGTCAGCCATAGAAATGATTTATTGAAAATATGTAAGCCCAAGTACATTAAGTAGAAATCAGTTTTACATTATAGATAACATCATTTTAATTGTCAGATGTTTACTACACAAAACAATTTATGCTCGTTCAAAAGAAATTTACTTTGGTAATTATCCTCTAATGTACTATGGGTAACAAGGTAGAGACAGGTACTTACATGATAAGCCATTATCAAAGTACAAGTTTTCAAACTTCTGCATATTTTCAACAAATATGGAATGCTTGGAAATGCATGACCCCAACACCATGGGTATGGCAGGAATGCCATCAGACTTAGTAAATGTAAAAAAGGAACATATAAATATGACAGTTATTTCCCATGTCCAAAAACCCTGGGAACTAAACCATGGGAAAATGGAAGCTGTTGTTTTTCTAACAGTACTGTTACCAAACGTTGAAGAAATGTGCTAATAAGATTATATTAATCTGATCAACAGGATATTTTTGAGGCAGAAAAAGCAATGAGAAAAGTGTTATTTAAAAAGCGAATTAATTAGTAGTTTCTAATTTTATTTTAAAGTGTATTTTCCAGTATATGCTGTAGAATTAAAAATTTGAATCCAGTCATATGAGATTGTGATTGAAAGTTTCTAGGTATCTATCTCCCACACACGTCCCAAGGTACAATAAATGTGACTTTTGGCATCACCACCCCCTAAAAAACCACATAAGAACATATAAGCATTAATCTATAATACAGAACTTACACAAGACTTGTTTTCCTACCAACAATAGTTGCTTCTCAACCACCACCAAGTATCACTAATCAATAAAATCCCAGTAGAGCTTTTATTAGCACCTGAGGGACTAATAAAGTGAGCAGAAATAAAATTTGTGAAGCACTGATTTTTAAAAACATTTCCAATAAGACTTTTTTCAAATTCTAATTTGTTTTCGAGGACTCTAGTGCCTGTTAATCCACCCTACAATATCACATTTTAGCACTTAACATTGTTCTGTCTTGCACTGTTTGTTTGTATATATTAGGTTGATGCATAAGTTCATAGTGTGTTTTTGGCATGGCAACACTGTGGTACTGAAGTCTACTGTTTGTCATTTGTCATTTGAACAATGTTGTACTTGTGACCATGCCTCGAATTTTGCAGATATGAATAAAGCTAGTATATTTGTGGGCTAAAGAGTATCAAGTGAAAAAACCCAAACACTTCGGACATATGCTTCTATTTTAATTTAACAGAGCAGTAAAGGCAGCCAAGGCAGCTTCAAACATTTGTACTATGTATGGGGAGAATGCCATCGGGGAAAGCATGGCAAAAAAATGGACTTATCATTTCAAAGAGGGCCACTGTGACCTGAGTGATTCTCCACATTCAGGAAGGCCATCGGGCTTTGATGAAGACCCTTTATACACTTTAATCCATGATGATCCAAATCAGTCAACCTGAGAATTGGCTACTGTGATGAACTGTGACCATAATGTCAACCATCATGTAACATTTGCATTCCATGAACAAGTGAACTTCCATTAACATTCCATGGGCTAGGAATTTATGCATCAACCCAATAGTGTTGGCACTTTGACCAATCTACCAATGTTACTTAACTACATTTAAAATGCCAATCTCTAGTTTAGATGTCTAATGTGAATATGCCTCTTTTGAATCTCAGGCTACTTTGAATTTAATACCTTTTCCTGTGAAATAAACTGATTTGGCTTTTTGTAGGTTAGAATGGTAGGGAGATCAAACAAGCAATCACTGATGTTTCTCTGTGAGCAAATGTGTGAAATCCCGACTCATGTGAGCACTGGTTACTTTAACAGTGGGCCTTATTTTTTGGTTATGAGTCATCATTTTACCCAAAAGTTAAAGAATATCCCTTATATGGTAGCAAAGAGGAGAATACCTCAAAGTATGTGTCATTCATGCCCTACAAAAACAAACAAGTAAAAGGGTGATTATGTTTCTTCCTTTATGTCACCACTAAGCTACCCAGGTCAAACTCAGGGCTTCTGCTAATACTGTACTGTTTGTTCTAGCAGTCTAACTGTACTTCCCATGATGAGCCCTTAATTCTTGAAATATCATCTTATTCTACTCCACCAAAGGCCAAAAAAATAGAAACATGTCTTCTTACATTGTGATTCACTATCAAGATGCCACATTAACATTTTATTTTATTGCTAATCCATATATGTCAAAGTCCAAAGGTTTAATGTATTTTATAGTTAATATGTGAATATTATTCTACCAGAAAAGTGAAAAGTGTGGTAGTTTGTAAAAAATAACATACCTATTGACGTCTCAAAAATCAAACATTTGTCTATTACAGAGAAATCAGTGCTTCTATGTAGTCCACTCTGGAATAATGGCACAGGTAGCTACAAAGGTTAAAAACAAATTAGTTGGCTGGGCGGTGACTCACGCCTTTAATTCCAGCACTTTGGGAGGCCGAGGTGAGAGGACTGCCTGAGCCCAGGGGTTAGAGACCAGTCTGGGCAACTTGGCAAGACCTCATCTCTACAGTAAATCAAGAAAAATTAGCCAGGCATGATGGTGCATGCCTGTAGTTCTAGCTACTTGGAAGGCTGAAGCGGAAGGATCGCCTGAGCCCAGCAGGTTGAGGCTGCAGTGGCTGTGAGTGTGCCACTGCACTCCAGCATGGGCAACATGGTGAGACTTCAACTCAAAAAAAAGAAAAAAGAAAAAATTAGTTAACTCTAGTTCACCTGGGAACAGATAGTCACATTTCAACTCTCCCTTCTCTCCATCTTAATGATAAGATGAATCTTCTGAAATTACATACAAATTTTGTGCAAGCATACATTTTCCATTAAGTAGGACCGTAACTTTCCCCAAATTCTCAAAGGCATCTAAGACCAAAAAAATTTTGAGAACTTATGATTTAATGAAACCTCAGAAGAGAGTTTCTCCAAGTGTGGTTCCTAACCACCAGCACTGTACCAGCATACTTCTACAACAGGGGGCAAAATCACAGGCCCTTCAAAACCCACAGGCTAAAGTTTCGAAACAAAAACTCCATTAAGCCTCAAGAATATGTAAGAACTTTTAAAACAGGATGAATATTCCAAGTGGTACAAGGTCATGATTTTCCATGTTAAGAAAAGTGTAGCTTATAAAAACAGGCATTTGCTTTTAAAATTTTTTTTTAAATATTCACATTTAATAAGATGTATTCTAACAAGTCACAACCTTCAGTTCTAAGAAAAGTTATAAAAGAACAGGTATGGCCTTTCCCTCATCAACTGTTTTATTCTATTTCTCTTCCCACATGGGTGTACCAATCTCCATAAAGCAGTGCTCTTTAAACTGTGATTACAGACTTATTCTTCCTCCAACTTGTCATGTATTATTTCTTTCATAAACTCTAATAAATTATTGGAATAATAAAATGTTAAGAAAAACCATACCAAATATAAGCCTAGAGCTTTTTATTATCAGATCCATGACATAAAATTACTCTGTCAAACTACTACAAAAGTTTCTAGATACTTACTGTCCATGTCTGTACTTCTTTCACATCAAACAACTGTAACCAACAGTTTTATTGGTCTGCAGCTCACACTCTGAAGATGCTCTTTCTAAGCAATAACTATAACTTATATTTCTGCCTATGCCATTGTACATGCACTTAAACACAATACACCACAAACACTGGATTAGTTACCACATTGCAAATCAAAGGTATTTCACTAACAGGCTATTATCTAGTCATTTAAGTCATTTCCTATTTGTTTGCTCTTATACTAAACATAAAGTGATGAATAGTATTGTTTGTTTGTTTGTTTATGAATTGGAGACTCACTCCATTGCCCAGGCTGGAGTACAGCGTCAACCTACTAGACTCAGGCAATCCTTCTGCCTCAGTCTTCCAAGTAGCCTTAACTACAAGGGCGTATTACCATGACTGGCTAATTTTGGATTTATTGTAAGTGAAGAGGTCTCACCCCTGGGCTCAGGCAATCCTCTTACCTCAGCTTCCCAAAGTGCTGAGATTACAAACTTGAGCTACTGCGCCTGGCCAGTATTGTACATTTATTTTAGCAAATTTATTTTTTTCTTTAGGAAAGGTATGCACATTTTACTTTTTGCTCTATGATGCCTGACTGCCAGCCAGAATATTTGTGTCCACTTATACTGTGTATGAAAGTACAAGTGGGCACAAATATCCCACCCCATTGCAGCCCTTAGTATTACAAAGGAAATGAGAGAGCAATTGTAGCTCTCCCCTACCACTAACAAATCCTGTGCCTTGGGCAAGTGATTTACTCCTCTGGCTTCATTCTGCTCAGCTAGAAAAGATGGCTGGATCAAATGTTGCTACAGTCCCTTTCAACTCTAAGAGATTATAAATATTTACACAGTCTTTACACTTTTTCATTAGTCTAAACAGTCATTACTACTAACATTCATTTTTCATTAAAATAAATGTATTATTGGCCAATTGTTTTATACATATTATTCTTGTTGTATTAAAAAAAAAACACTAAAATATTTGAGAGAATTCCTGGCATTAGCATGAAATGGTTAAAACTAGCTCTGGAGTCTAAAATGAGAACAAGAAGATCATTGCAAAACTGATTAAAACAGCAACAAAATTAAGAGTACTGGATGAACAATAATCAAGATAAATTTGAACATCTAGAAGTCAAGCTGGAAGTTACTAGAAGATCCGGATTTTGGTATAATCTAATATACAAGAAGATAAAAATAGCATGGTAATCAATGTTTCAGATATTACTAAGATGCAGATTGGAGAACCATTACACACACACACACACACACACACACACACACACACACACACACACACAGATAT
>NW_007245634.1:136113-159858 GCF_000164805.1 Carlito syrichta
GCCTGACTGCCAGCCAGAATATTTGTGTCCACTTATACTGTGTATGAAAGTACAAGTGGGCACAAATATCCCACCCCATTGCAGCCCTTAGTATTACAAAGGAAATGAGAGAGCAATTGTAGCTCTCCCCTACCACTAACAAATCCTGTGCCTTGGGCAAGTGATTTACTCCTCTGGCTTCATTCTGCTCAGCTAGAAAAGATGGCTGGATCAAATGTTGCTACAGTCCCTTTCAACTCTAAGAGATTATAAATATTTACACAGTCTAAAATGAGAACAAGAAGATCATTGCAAAACTGATTAAAACAGCAACAAAATTAAGAGTACTGGATGAACAATAATCAAGATAAATTTGAACATCTAGAAGTCAAGCTGGAAGTTACTAGAAGATCCGGATTTTGGTATAATCTAATATACAAGAAGATAAAAATAGCATGGTAATCAATGTTTCAGATATTACTAAGATGCAGATTGGAGAACCATTACACACACACACACACACACACACACACACACACACACACACACACACTCAGATATTACTAAGATGCAGACTGGAGAACCATTACACACACACACACACACACACACACACACACTCTAAGATGTTATTAAACAAGCAATGCAAAAAAAAAAAAAAAAAAAGCAGGGCACAGTGGCTCACGCCTATAATTCTAGCACTTTGGGAGGTGGAGGCAAGAGGATTGCCTGTGCCTGAGTCCAGGGGTTCGAGACTTGGAGAGACCTCGTTTCTACAATAAATAAAAAAATTAGCCAGGCGTGGTGACGCACACCCGTAGTTCCAGATACCTGGAAGCCTGAGACAGAGGGATTGTCTGAGCCCAGTGGGTTGAGGTTGCACTGGCTGTAGCATGCCACTGCCCTCCAACCTGGGCAACAGAATAAGATGCCAACTCAAAAAAAAAAAAAAATCATGGCACATATAAACAAAACGTACAAATAATATCCTTTTGTCTCAACAATCTAAAGTCACATCAACAATTTTTTAGAAACTTAAAAAGCTGTAGCAGCTGAGTCCTCTGGTATTTAATACTGAATTATGCATTTATTCATTTACCATATATTTACTGAGTGATTACATGAGGACCAGATGCTGATGACTGTAAGAATGAATTAATAGACTAGTGGGGAAAGCAAATATTCATTCATTCTGTCATTCATCAAATACTTGCTAAGTGCCTAATAAGTGCCAGGCTGTTCTAGACATAGAGTTATACAGTAATGAACAAAATAAAGTCCTTGCCCTCAAGGAATGAAATTCAGTCAGGGGAAAGAGATAATCAACAAATAAACATACAAATATATAATAAAATGTCAGGAAGTTAGATGTGTTACAAAAGAAAAACAGAACAGAGAAAGGGTATAGAAAGTGCCAAGAGATACTATTTTAAGATTGGGTGGTCAAGGAAGACTTCCTGGGGAGGTGACATTTGAACAGAGATCAAAACAAAGTAAAGGATGGGGTCACGCAGATATCCAGAGGGAAAGCATTTCAGACAGAGGGACCAGCAAAGAGAAAAGATACTTTGGGTTACTACAAAATGATGATAAAAGTTATCAGTAACATAAAGACTGAAACAACTAATATACCTTGGTCTCTTAACAGATAATGACAATTGCTGTGAGTAATGAAATATGGGTTGGAATTTGCAGAAACAAAAAAGGAAAGAAGCATGTACTCTAGGCAAAAACAAAAAGCATGTGAAAGGCATGATGCTATGAAATACCACCATTTGCAGGAAATGGCAAGCAGTTAAAAGGTTGTCAACAGTATGGGGAGAACATGACAGGGAAACTGGGTGCCAAGGATAGCAAAGCTGCCAAAAGCCACACAATAAAGGGTGCAGTATGTGACAATAATGTCTGAAAAATCTAAGTACATAAGCTGCTTCTATCAACTAGTATGATTTCTTTCCTGATAACAGATTGCTTATATTATACACAATTACTTCTGGATGCCATATTGTTTCCAAAAAATCCATGCTTGGCAACGGCTCACTCCTTCCAGTGCTTTTCCTGCTGGGCACATTCTCCTATCCCCTTGAGAAGATGAGGAAGTCTCCAGCCCATTCCAGCTCCAGGAGGTGTGGTGTCAGACTCCTTCACACATGTGTAGCCTTTTAGAACCAAGGCTCATCAACACGACCCAGGGAGCCAAGTTCCTGACACCCTAGGAAGACTTTTTCTTTCAGTTCTCTTTGTTCAGGTCAGAACTACCTCTAACACCCCTTTTCTCCTGTGTCCTTTCTTGCGGTCCCCGACTTATTTATTTTTTTTCCAATAAACACTCCTGCACAGTTGGCTTTTATCAAGATAGCACCACATATCAGTAGATCCCTTCTAGCACTCTGGACTCCAGTCACAAAGCATTGACTTGACTCTAGACATATTACTCCTTCTATAGAAATTGAATGCACAATCACAAATGGCAGCTAGAAATGAAAAGTGTCACCTTTTTTCTGTTTCTTCTTTTTTTAACTAATAGTAAAATAAATTGAAGCAACACTAAGTGATTGTTGTTCTGGGGCAGTGGTATACCATGTGTTTCTGTGCTCTGGGTAATACTGGACTTAGCAGAGAGTAGAATGCTGAAAGCATTTAGGGAAAGTCTATTAAGCAATGCCATTGCTCCCAGTAGTGCACACTCTGCACAGGAGTGGGAGAGAGAGAGCAGAGGGGGCTAAGATTTTGGTGTGCCTGCAAGAGTATGCCTACAGCATGCTGTCAGCTGTTTCATCCTCTCAGCTTCCCACTCATGACATTAGTAATTTGCTGAATCAAATCACCTCTGTCCTTCAGCATTAACAGTTCAATCACGCAAATATATGGATGAAGCTAAAGTCATTAAAGAAAAACAAGTTTACTACCAGAAGTTCAGGTAAATCTGGGATCTATACAGGGCTTTCTTTGTTTATCAATATTATGCATTGCTAATAATTATTGAATGCTGAGAAACCAATATCTGACCATAGCCTTAAAGTCTGAGTTATTTGTTTGCCATGGGGTTCTATTCTTTCAGGAAATGGTTAACGTGTACATTATACAACAGCACATTACTTGTTTGATTTCACAGGTTTATGGCTAAAGAGCAATTTGCCTCAGGATAAATGTACTTTCAGTCTCACCCACACCTGATGTAAATATTTAAATGAGACTCTGGACTTTAGATTTTTTAGTTGATGCCAGAACAACTTAAGACTATGGGAGATACCAGAATATATTCTACATATGAGAAAGACATAAGTTTTTGGGGGGAGGGGAGGGGCAGAATGCTATGGTCTAAATGTTTGTTCACTCTGAAGTTCACATATTCAAACCTAATCTCCAATGTGAGAGTAAGAGGTGGGACCTTTACAAGGTGATTAGGTCATGAGGGGGAAACCCTCGTGAATGAGATTAATATCTTTATAAAGGAGGTCTGAGAGAGCTTGGAAGCCTCTCTGCCCTTCCTCCATGTGAGGACACAAATAAAAGGTACCATCTTTGAAGCAGAGAGTAAACCTTCACCAGACACTGAATCTGCTGGTGCCTTGATCTTGGACTTCCCAGTCTCTAGAACCATGAGCAATACATTTCTGTTGTTTATAAACAGAAATGCCAATCTAAGGCATTCTGTCAGTCATTTGGCTGGGACATCAAGAACATACTGTAATTCAACAAGAGAAACAATCACAATCAGAACAGTGAAAGACCTAGAAATTATATCATACTATTATACTAAGAATTACTTTAAAAATGGATGGTGTTAAAAAAAAACTGAGTATGTAATATAAGGGTAGACTAGAATTATTTTGCTTATAAAGCGTTTTACAAAGCAGTGATACTATGAAATATATATTTGGTCTTTGTCTGCTTTCTTGGCATACAGCTTCCAAAATACTCACAGTCTCTGGAGTGATGAGTGGTGTCTTTGAATTCTAATGAGATGACTAGTGGCTAGGGTTCCCTAGATAGCTTCTGGAAGGGGGCTGGTCACAGGAAAGACCAAGGTGTAATTAGAAGGTTGGGACGTTCAGTCTTACCCTCAATCTCCAGGGAGGGATCGGGGCTGAAGTATGAGTTTTTCACCAATGGCCAATGATGTAATCAATCATGCCTACATAATGAAGTCCCCATAAAAACCCACAGGGACTAGGTTTGAAGAGCTTTTGGACAGTTGAACACACGTAGGTGCCAGGGAGGCAGGATGCCCAGAGAGGACATGGAAGCAACACACCCCTGCTTATAGACCTTACCCTGTGCATCTCACCCATCTGGCTGTTAATCTTTATCCTTTTATAATATCCTTTATAATGAATGGGTCAATGTAACTAAAGTGTTTCCCAGGGGTTTTATGAATCCCCTCTAGAAAATTAATCAAGCCCCAGAAAAGGATTGTGGGAACCCATAATTTAAAACTCATAAGTCAGAAGTATAGGTGACAACATACTGCTTGAGACTGTGGCAGTCCTACTACTTGAGTGTGGGACAGTCCTGTGGAACTGAGCCTTCAATCTGTAAGATCTAAAGCTATCTCCAGGTAGATAGCACCAGAGCTGAACTGTGGGACACCCAGCTGGTATCCACTGAAGATATGATTACTTGGTGTATGAGAACGTACCCCCACATCTGGTGTCAGAGTATTATGTTGAACAGTGTGAAAATAGGAAAAACATTTTGGTTGGGGTTTTGTTTTCTTCCTATTCCTTTAAAATTTCTTTGGGCTCTTTTGTAAAATACAGACTATGTAACTCATTAAAAAGATTCTGGTTTAGACAGTCTGAGTGAGGACTTGGGAATCTAATAATCTTTTAGGTAAGAACTGGGGTCAATGAGTGTAAGATCCAGAAAGAAATATTTCAATTCTCAGCACAGTTAAGAGCTTGGAAACATTCAGACATTCCAAAAATAAAATGGATTTTCTTGCAAAGTAATGGGATTCCTGGGTATGTCTGAACACAAGGCAGACAACCACATGCCATGGGTACTGAACAGGAGATACATGAATCAGAAAATGAGAAATAAATTATGTACTCAATAAGTTATTGCTGTGTAAATGACCAGACACAAGAACACCATCATACAATTTTAATTACATATTGTTAATGATCTTTCTCACAAAAGTAGTATAACCATGAAGTTCTTATTCTCACTACACATCATAGTCATTTCAATCAGATCACAAACATTTTTGCTTTAGTGCCTATAGTCCCAGCTAATCAGGAGGCAAAGACAGAAGGATTACCTGAACCTAGAAGGTCAAGGTTGCAGTTAGTCATGATCATGTCACTGCACTCCAGCCTAGGTGACAGAGTGAGACCTTGACTCAAAAAAAAAAAAAAAAAAAAGCCCAATGTCTACTTTCTTCATTTTAAAATTTCTGCAGTTCTTCTACTGACTCTTACTCCCTAAATCCTTTAATAATCTCATCTGGGGAGGAGAAAAGTCAGCATGCCCAATTTCTGCCTTCCCAGATGGAACATGACTCTATTTTGTCCCAACATTTTTATTTTGGTAGGGAATCTTCCTTTGTATGTTTTGATGAATGAGATAGAGAGGAAAAAGAGGTTGGCCGAGGAAGGAATAAGAACTCAAATGTTACTGATTAGTGAAATAAAAAAGAGCACAACTTCTCAAAACTGCAGTGTAGAATGACTTTTAAAATCTCCAATCTATTTTAGATCAGTACTTAATTAAACTACAATAAAAGCCAAATTATCAGAAAAGTGAAAAACTTTTAAAAAATAAAAATGCAGACTGGGCGCAGTGGCTCAAGTCTGTAATCCTAGCACTTTGGGAGGCTGAGGCGAGAGGATTGCTTGAGCTCAGGGGTTTGAGACCAGCCTGGGTAACTTAGTGAGACCTTGTCTCTACAATAAATAAAAAAATAATTTAGGCATGGTAGTGTATACCTGTAGTTCCAGCTACTTGGAAGGCTGAGGCGGAAGGATCGCCTGAACCCAGTAGGTCGAGGCAACAATGGCCGTGAGTGTGCCATTGCACTCAGCCTGGGCAACAGAGTGAGACTCCAACACGAAAAATAAAAAAAAATAAAAAAAATAGAATGCAAGCTCCCAATTTTTATTATTCTCAACAAATGTAAAATCACTGTCAAACTGCTATCAAAATTTCTAAATTTTTACTCTCAATTTCTGAACTCGTATCATTACAAACTGGCAAATCCATAGACAGCACTTTGAATAGCATTATACTAGAACATCAAAGACCATCTTTTGTGCCTAAGTATCATGAAATATGAGAGAGGAAAAAAAAGTAGAAATTCAGAAAAATATTTTTCCTAAAACTCAATAGGAGCATTACTAAGAGGGAACAGATATGATTATGGGCAACTTTTTTAAAAAGTCTTTGTAATTTGTACTTTAAAAGTTAGTAGAAGTAAATAAACTAAAAATAAATAAATAAATACCATTTCAGTTGCTATGGCTTATCTTATAGAAATTAAAGGTCTGAATACCCAAACATATTTACTGCCTCTTTATATATTTCATTTGTTTTCTTCTTCGCCTGTTTACTCTGCCTTCAATTACCCAGTATAAAAAAGAAAAATGCCGGCCAGGTATGGTGGCTCAAGCCTGTAATCCCAGCACTTTGGGAGGCCGAAGTGAAAGGATTGCCTGAGCCCATGTGTTCAAGAACAGCCTGGGCAACTTGGCAAGACCTCATCTCTACAATAAACCAAAAAATTAGCCAGGTGTAGTCACATGTGTGGTACCATGCACCTGTAGTTCTGGCTGCTTGGTAGGCTGCTGAGGCAGAAGGATCGCCTAAGGCCAGCAGGTCGACACCAGGGTGGCTCTGAGCGTGCCACTGCACAGCCTGGGCAATGAAGTCAGACTCCAACCAAAAAATGAAAAAGAAAAATGTGTACACAGCTTATGTACAATTTCCTGAGGCTGAATATTATGGATCACTCCTCTAGTTTGGAAGATTTACTATAATGTTAGCTGAGTGTCCCTTTGGCTGAAAAATTAATGACGGAATTCATAGATGTTAATAAGGTTCACAACTTTTCAGACACTCTTACAAGGTTTCAGATGCTTTGAAAGGGGCTGCTTTTGCTAACAAGCACAGTCACTTATTAAGAAAAAAATTAGGCTGAGGTGAGAGGATTGCCTGAGCCCGCAGGTTCGAGACCCTCCTGGGCAGCAAGACCTCATCTCTACAATAAATCAAAAAATTAGCCGGGCGTGGTAGTGCGCGCCTGTAGTTCCAGCTACTTGGAAGGCTGAGGCGGAAGGATCGCCGGAGCCCAGCAGGTCGAGGCTGCGGTGGCCGGGAGCGGCCACCGCACTCCAGTCTGGGCGACAGAGTCTGAGACTCCAACTCAAAAAAAAAATAAAAAAGAAAAAAATTAGACTTTGTGTTATTAAGGTACAAACAATCACCATTGTCTAAGCAATATTATTTCTAGTTATCTATTACCTACAAGGTTTTTATACTAAAAGAGTGTATCCCACATAAGGAAATATATGCTGTTCTTAAGACATATAAAAAGTACAATCATCCCTAGATATCTGTGGAGATTGGTTCCAAGACCCTGCAATACCAAAATCTGCATATGCTCAAGTTCGTTTTATTAAATGGCATAGCATTTGCATATAACCTACATGCATTCTCCAGTATACTTTAAGTCATAACTGGATTATTTGTAATAATTAATTTACCGTAAATG
Source organism: Carlito syrichta (assembly GCF_000164805.1). NCBI lineage: Eukaryota > Metazoa > Chordata > Mammalia > Primates > Tarsiidae > Carlito > Carlito syrichta. The sequence goes on from NW_007245634.1 coordinate 143,807, forward strand.
CTATATAAATAGCTATTGTGCTGTATTGTTCTTTTATTTGTATTTTTATTGATTTTTTTCTGAAGATTTTCAATCCATAGATGCAGAACTAACAGAGGACCAACTGTATCTAAACACTAAGATATATTTTTTACCTATTCAAAAGCTAAACTATAAATGTGATAATAGCATGTTGCCAAGGTTTGGGGAAATAGGCACTCTCATACATTAGTGGCAGATAGTTCAGCAATATATATTAAAGTTACAAATGTAAATATATACCTTTTTTTTTTTTTGAGATAGAGTCTCCCTCTTTTGCCCAGGCTGGAGTGCAGGGGCATAATCATGGTTCACCACAGTCTCAACCTCTGGGCTCTAGCAATCCTTCTGCCTCAGCCTCCTGAGTAGCTGGAACTACAGGCATGAGTGACCACACTCAGTTAATTTTTTAAAATTTTCTGTAGAGATGAGATCTTGTTATGTTACCCAGGCTGGTCTTGAACTCCTGGGCTCATGCAATCCTCCCACCTCTGCCTTCCAAAGTGCTGGGATTATAGGCCTGAAACTCCATGCCTGGTCCCAAATATATACTTTTTGATGCAGCATTTCTACCTCTGGGAATTTATCCTACAAATATCTTCACATGTGGGTGAAGTAATAATGTACAATCAGTGCTGCTTCTGATGTAACATGTGTGTTCCTAAAAATCACTGCTATATAAAATCATGCAGTAAAAACCACAGGGTTGGACACTCAACACTCTTGAACTTCACCTTGAAGAAAGACTAGAAGTTTCCTGTGGAAGTGGGATGCAACGCAACTTGGAAGTTATTGTGATAGCAAGGTTATCTAACATCAGATGGGAAGTTGTAACACCAGATGTGAATGAAGGTGGCTCATAACAGTCAATGAACTGACTAGATACTTGAGGTGTGTTTTGTGTATTTCCAATTGTCTTGGTTCAGCGAGACACATTTTTCTACATTCACCCTTGGTGAATCACACATAAATCACACATAAATAATGCAAAATTCGTGTTATGCTCAAATTGTTCCCTAATATATCAGTTGTGTTAGAACAAATTCACGTGTTCAAAACAAGCATTATAACACAACGTGACTATAGTGTCTATAACAGTTGATAATATTCTTATGCAACATCTACACAGTTACATTATTTGCAGTTGAAAAAATAATGGGCCAGGTACAATGGCTCAAGCTTGTAATCCCAGTACTTTGGGAGGCCAAGGCGAGAGGACTGCCTGAGTCCAGGGGTTGGAGACCAGCCTGGGCAACTTTGTGAGACCTTGTCCATACAATAAAATAAAAAACTTAGCTGGGCGTGGTAGCACATGCCAGTAGTTCGGGCTATTTGGAAGGCTGAGGCGAAAGGATCACCTGAGCCCAGCAGGTCGACACTGGGGTGGCAGTGAGTGTGCCACTACATTCCAGCCTGGGCAATGGAGTAAGACTCCAATTCAGAAAAGAAAAAGAACGAGGACACTATTAGTGATCATTTGGCAAAATCCATATATACCACAGATTAAGTTTTAAAAAAGCAAGGCATCAAACCATGTTATGATATGCCGTCATTCATATGGAAAAGGGAGAAATAAACATAAATTCATGTCTGCTCGATGTGCATAAAACATTCCTAGAATAATATTCAAAAATATTACTAACCGGTTGGGTGCGATGGCTCACACCTATAATCCCAGCATTTTGGGAGGCCGAAGTGAGAGAATCGCCTGAGTCTGCGGGTTCGAAACTAGCCTGGGCAACTTGGCGAGATCTCATCTCTACAATAATCAATCAAAAAATTAGCCAAGCGTGGTGGCGAGTGCCTGTTGTTCCAGCTACTTGGAAGGCTGAGGAGGAAGGAAATATATGTTGTTCTTAAGACATATAAAAAGTACAGTCATCCCTAGGTATCTGTGGAGATTGGTTCCAAGACCCTGCAATACCAAAATCTGCATATGCTCAAGTTCGTTTTATAAAATGGCATAGCATTTGCATGTAACCTGAGCCCAGCAGGTCGACGTTGTGGTGGCCAGAAGCATGCCACTGCCCTCCAGCCTGGGTGATAGAGTAAGACTCCAACTCAAAAAAATATATATATATACTACTAACCATGGTTACTGATCTGGAGACCAGGCACACAGGAGAAAGAGATAAAAGGCTACTATTTGGAAGCTGGGCAGATGAGGCCAAAGGGTAGCAGAGAAATTATTTACTATATGTGTTTGTTATTTTTTTTTAAATTAGAGACTTATAAATATATCACCTATTCAATTAAAAAAAATGAATGTGTGTTAATTCCTAAGAAAGGGAGAGAAAAGATATGAATGATTATCTTTTCCTCCATTTTGTGTTTTTCCTTTTTAAATTTTTTTTCATTTCATGTTTTTCTATCACCTGTAATTAAATAAAAATCTGTGGTCATGCCAGGTGCGGTGGCTCATACCTGTAATCCCAGCACTTTGGGAGGTGGAGGCAAGAGGATTACCTGAGCCCACAGTTGGAGTCTCACTCTGTTGACCAGACTAGAGTGCAGTGGCATGCTCACGGCCACAGCAGCCACGACCTGCTGGGCTCAGATGATCTTTCCGCCTCAGCCTTTCAAGTAGCTGGAACTACAGGCACGTGCCACCACGCCTGGCTAATTTTTTGATTTATTGTAGAGATGAGGTCTCACCAAGTTGCCCAGGCTGGTCTTAAGCCCATGGGCTCAGGCAATCCTCTCACCTTGGTCTCCCAAAGTGTTGGGATTACAGGTATGAGCCATCGCACCAGGCCCGTAAGCAATTCTTAAATCACAATTCACCTGTTTGGTATGAGCTTCAAAATGTCACACCTGCTTATCATAAACTTTCTGAAATCAGGAAGACTCAAACTTTAATGCCTTTTTATTTACCACCACCAATCAAAATTTACAAAGAAACTATACTATAACAAAAAAAATAATTTTAGATAAATCTGATTTTTCTGGAACGAGTTGAATTTGCAGGCTGTTATCTATTTAAGTTCTTGTGTTTAGGATTAAGTCAATTGGAACCTAAAACTGGCAGTAAATTGTCTGTGCTTGGTTTCTCCTTTATTAGGTCAAATGTGCATCTGGCAAACCATCAGCCAAGACATTTTCTAGGCATTAATCTGCTGGGCAAAAGAGCCACAAATGATTCAACTTGCTGCATTAGTGTTATTCAAACTGCAAAAAGAAGAAAAGCATTCCCCAGACTTCACTTGGCAAAAAACCTGTACTGATCTCCATTAAAATGACCTCTCATAGTCATCCAGTTAGTAAGACTTCCACAAGAATTCTATTACTGCCAATAGTATAATTATTTTTGTTTTTCTCTACAGAGTAGGTAATACATCCACTGAATTTCTACTTAGTATTCGAATTGCTAAAATATTTTACAATTTCCTAGACCGTTGGTTACATGTAAATGGCCTGTTTTTACTGCCTGATGAACAAATCTGTAAGTCTAAGTAAGAGAGATGAACAAATAACTACAAGGCTAATCTTTTTTTTTTTTTTTTTTAAGTAAGCTGTATTTTAATTTTGTCATGCTACCTAACAGGACATATTTTAAGGTCAACTGATGACACAATCCTAATTGAATAATGTTGCTGTAACTGAGTAAGATGTCTTAAAAAACATTTTAAGGTACAATTTAACAAAATACTTTCCTCTGTAATTCTAAACAGTAGAATCATATCATGCTAATACAGTTATGTCATTTAAGATTATAAAAAACTGGAACAAACTAATTATTTTAATGTGTGATGTTGTCATCTACATGAGAAATGTAGGGCGCTACCACACCTGGCTTATTTTTTATTTATAGAGATGAGGTCTTGCCAAGGTGCCCGGGCTGGTCTGAAACCCCTCGGGCTCAAGCAATCCACTTGCCTTGGCCTCCCAAAGTGCTGGGATTACAGGTTGAGCCACTGAGCCTGGCCAATAAGCTTTTCAAATTGAATACAGCATTAATGTGAAAGATATACTGCAGAATAGAATATTGACAGGACATCTGATTTGAGCCAAGCATAATTTAGTCAGTATTAAAGAGAATCACTATTACATGTGAGACACAGTGGTCAGTTCTGGAATTCAATGATATATATGTAAAATGTAGTGAATGCTCAGGATATATTTGTACTCAGGTTGAAAGTGAGAAAAACTTCATTGACGACAGTCACATTGATTTAAGCCTTAAAAGAAGTATAGGAATCCCGAGGTATACTTGCAAAAAAGCACCAAAATAATACAGCTATAAAAACCTTAACAGTACATGAGGAACATGTATTAGAACCTGTAGGATGGCCAACACGGTGGCTTAAGCCTAAGTGAAGGAATTGCCTAAGCCCACAGGTTCGAGAATAGTCTGGGCTAGTTGGTGAGACCTCAACTCTACAATAAATCAAAAATTAGACGGATGTGGTAGTGCATGCCTGTAGTTCTGGTTGCTCTGAAGGCAAAGGAGGAAAGATAGCCTGAGCCCAGCAGGTTAACCCTGGGGTGGCTGTGAGCGTCCCACTGCACTTCAGGCTAGGTGACAGAGTAAGACTCCAACTCAAAAAATAAAATTAAAATTAAATAAAAAAGAACCTGTAAGATATGAAAGTAGTCAAGAGTCAAGAAAACTACATAGTCAAGATCAAATGTACAGAATGAGAAGGTGGATTACAACAATCTATGGTAAATATGTAATTCTAAAAGTTTTTCTGACCCTCTGGAATGCTCCCACTGTTGCAGCCTACTCTTTCTTGAGGGCATTTTGACAGTAATTATCAAAAAGGATAAACATACATCAACTTTTTGTCCCAGTAATTATACCTCCAGCTATTATACTACAGAAATTAAAAAATAAGAGTGCAGGATATTTAGAGGAGCATCTTTTATAATAGCAAATGGTCATCTTTATGGCATAGTTTTAAAAATTACAGCACATTCAACCAATTAAATATTATTCAGTGACTAAAAGGGTCATGAAATTAAATCTTTTTCTATGTCAATAAGGATATGATCTACATTTTAGATTTTAGTCCATGGAATATTGTTAAGTGAAAAGTAGTAGAAGACAAATGACTAAAGAAATGCACAGATCAGACAAACAAATGTAAAAATGCTGAACATCATGAGTTATTAGGAAAATGTAAATTAATACTACAAAGATGGGATATCTGGAGAGCCACAGACAAAGAATGAAGTTGGACCTTTTTTATACCATACACAAAAGCTAATTCAAAATGGATCACAGACTTCAGAGAAGGAGCAGAAACTATTAAGTTCTTAGACAAAAATATAGGAGTAAATAAGATAGGCAAAGCCTTCTTAGATATGACACCAAAAGCACAAGCAACAAAAGAAACACTGGCTAAGATGGACTTGATCAGAATTAAAAACTTTTATGTGCCAAAAGATATCATCAAGAAAGTGAAAAGACAAATCATAGAATGGGAGAAAATATTTGCAAATCATGTACCTGAGAAGAGACTTATATCTAGAAAATACTAAAACAAATTCTTACTACTTGGTAATAAAAAGGGAAATATCACAATTTTAAAACAGGCCTAGGATCCGAACAGAAATTTCTCCAAAGGAGACATAAAAATGTCCAATAAACATACAAAAACGCTCAATATCATTAGCCATCAGGGAAATGCAAATAAAACCACAATGACACACTTCATATCAACAGGATGACTACAGACAATACTAAGTGTTGCTGAGTTATATGGGGAAGATGGAGCCCTCATTCTTTGCTGGTAGGAAGTAAAATGGTGCAGTCACTGGAAAATAGTCACACAGTTCTTCAAATGGTTAAACATAGAATCACCACATGACCAGCAATTCCTCTTCTAGATGTATTTATGTATGTGTATATATATATCCAAGAACAGTGAAAACATATGTCCACACAAAAACCTGCACACAGTGTTCACAGCAGCAGCATTCACAACAGCCAAAAAAGTAGAAACTACCTAAATGACCACCAACTGATTAATGGATAAATATGTGATATATTCATACAATAAAATATTATTCTGCAATTAAAAGGTGTGTGCTACTGATATAAGCTGCGACATAGATAAACCTCAGAAAACATTATAGTAAGTGAAAAAAGACAGACATAAAAGGTTGCATATTGTATTATTCCATTTATATAAAATATTCAGAATAGAGACAGAAAACAGGTAGGTAGCTGCCAAGGGAAATGGGGAGTAAATGTTTAATGGGTACCAGGTTTCCCTTTGGAGTGATGAAAATATTTTGGAATTAGATAGAGGTCATTGTACAACAAGAAATGCCACTAAATTATACACATTAAGATGGTTAATTTTATGTTATGTGAACTTCATTTCAATTTAAAAAAAAAACAGGCTGGGTGCAGTGGCTCACACCTATAATACCAGTACTTTGGGAAGCCAAGGTGAGAGGATTGCGTGAGCCCACGAGTATGAAACCAGCGCGGGCAACTAGGTGAGACCTCATCCCTACAATAAATCAAGAAAAATTAGCCTGGTATAGTGGCGCATGCCTGTGGTTCCAGCTACTTGGAAGGCTGAGGTGGAAGGATCACCTGAGCCCAGCAGGTCAAGGCTACGGGGGTGGTGAGCGTGCCACTGCACTCCAGCCTGGGTGACAGAGTGAGACTCCTACTCAAAAACAAAAACAAAAATAAAAAAAACCTTCAACAGTGCACTGCATGAGGAAGATCCTGATCAATTAATCTCAATTTAAAAATAGACAGAGGCCGGGCTTGGTGGCTCTGCCTGTAATCCCAGCACTTTGGGAGGCCGAGGCAAGTGGACTGCCTGAGCCCCTAGGTTCAAGACCTGCCCGGGCAACTTGGCGAGACCTCACCTCTACAACAAATTAAAACATCAGCCAGGTGTGTTAGCGCACGCCTGTAGTTCCAGCTACTTGGAAGGCTGAGGCGGAAGGATCTTTGGAAACCCAGCAGGTCGACGCTGGCTCGGCCGGGAGCATGCCACTGCACTCCAGTCTGGGCAACAGAGTGAGACTCCAACTCAAAACAAACAAACAAACAAACAAACAGAAAGCATAATTCAACATAAAATCAGTTAATTCCAACAGATTGTATTGCAATAAAGATCTTAAGTGTCTTTCAAGCTAGCAAACATATATAGAAGATCTTGCTTCATAAATTTAAACTGGTCCTTTCTACTATCCCTTAACTAAGAAGAAATAGAAAAAAATCTTTTTTTTATTTTGAATTGGTGTTTCTCACTCCATTTCCCAGGCTGGAGTGCAGTGGCATGCTCATGGCCACCCCAGCATTGACCCACTGTGCTCCAAGCGATGCTTCCACCTCAGCCTTCCAAGTAGCCAGAACTACAGGTGTGCACTACCACACCTGGCTAATTTTTGATTTATTGTAGAGACGAGGTCTCGCCAAGTTGCCCAGGCGGGTCTCAAACCTGTGGGCTCAGGCAATCCACTTGCCTCGGCCTCCCAAAGCACTGGGATTACAGGCTTAAACCACTGCACCAGGCCTAGAGAAAAATTCTTTTTTTTTTTTTTGATTCGGAGTCTCATTCTGTCGCCCAGGCGGGGGTGCAGTGGCATGCTCAAGGCCACCGCAGCCTCAACCTGCTGGGCTCGGGTGAACCTTCCGCCTCGGCTCTACAAGTAGCTGGAACCACAGGTGCCCACCACCACACCTGGCTAACTTTTTATTGTAGAAGAGGTCTCTCCATGTTGTCCGGGCTGATCTTGAACCCATGGGCTAGGTATCCCTCTCACCTCGCCCTCCCAAAGTGTTGGGATTATAGGCATGAGCCACCACGCCCATCCCGAAAAAAATTCTTAAAGTTGAATAGCTCCTCTAGAACTAGTTCAGAATCTTAAAACTGAAAAAGTGTGTCAATATTGACAAGTATGCAAATTATCTTTTAAAAAGGATATTTTGGTGGGGAACAGAGGGGTTATTTTTCAAAATGCACAAACTTTCAAACAGAAGAAATAAGTTTTGAGACCTACTACAAAGCAGGGTGTCTACAGTCAATAATAATGTATTTATGTTTCAAAATAACTAACAGAATAAATTTCAAATTGTCTCACCACACAAAAAATAAGTAATCTAGGTGAGGGATATGTTCATTAGATTGAATTACTCATTCCACATTGCTTACAAAACATCACACTATACCCCATAAGGATATAAAACTATGATTTCTCAATTAGATATAATATTAATTTAAAAAATAAAGGGATGATATTTTAAAGTAGGTTAAATATCTCTATCATATTATAAAAAATGATATTCTTTCCCTTTTCTGATTCTGCCATAAGAAACTTCTAATTTCAATGAAACAGAGATAATAAAAGGGACACACATCTTACCAACGCTATAAAAAAATAAAGCACAGCTGACACTTCTTGGTTGTAAAGGTTATGGAACTTAGTTTTCATTGAAAATCTCCGAAGGCATGAAAGCATGGCAATATAATATGCAAGTGACATGTTCATCAAGTTAACACGGCACTAAAGACACATTCCAAAGAGATTATTCAATATTCAATTTGTTCTCAGTCCAAAAAGAAAAGAAAACTGTTTTAGGATTAAATATGAACTGGAAATAGTAAAAGGTTCTACAGTACGATAAGTTTCTTCTCTCAAATAAAAATGCTAGATGCCAGTTAAAGCAATGCCCTCACCACTCAGAATCAGCTTCTGGCTTTGTTCTGAATAAGGTAAAGATCACCATTTTTTCCACAATGAAATAGTGACCACATCTCTAAATCAATACATTTTCTGTTAGTGAATACAGACAAGGTTCACACTAGCAAGTGAAAATTCCCACTGGGAATAGATATGCTGCTTTACACAGAGGTAGAGAATAAACAGTTTTTGGCAGATAAAGTTATAATAAAAAAACAATGGTATAGAGTCATTTAATATTATAGCATAAAATTCACAATCACATAACAGTATAAAAAGAATCAATCATGGAATTGAAAGGTTATATTAAGAATGTGCTCCTACACTCTTCTGGGTAGAACCCAAATTAATTTATTAAACTACTTAACACTGCAACATTGCTATTTATAAAGATGGTCAGGTAAATTATCATTTAATGTCTTAAATCATCACTTCTTGAATCACCTCTCAATTTTTCACATTTGGATTATATGATTAGCAGACCAGCCACAGCAATTTTTGTTTACTCCTAAATTAGCTTCCGCTGCCATTTAGCATTTACGTAATTATCAGAAATGCTGACTTCAGCATCAGACTGTGGGAAACTATTTTATAAACACCTCAGTGTCTGCAACAAATAGTAAAGTAGAAAAATACAAAAGAGATGGGCTTGGGGGTCCATAGATAAAAAGACACCAAGAGACATGAATCAGTCACAGTATTTGGACCTTGTTTGGATCCTAATTCAAAGAAACTAAAAAAACCCAAAACTTGGCCGGGTGCAGTGGCTCAAGCCTATAATTCCAGCACTGTGGGAGGCTAAAGTGAGGGGATTGCTTGAGCCCACAGGTTCAAGAACAGCCTGGGCGACTTGGTGAGATCTCATCTCTACAATAAATTTTAAAAAATTAGCCGGGCGTGGTAGTGCGCTCCTATAATTCTGGCTACTTGGAAGGCTGAGGAGGAAGGATCCTGGGGTAACAGTGAGCGTGCTACTGTACTCCATGGGCGACAGATTGAGACTCCAACTCAAAAAAAAAAAGAAAAAAAACTACTATAGGACAATTGGGGAAATATGAAATAAACTGGCTATTTGATAGAAATATGAAATAAACTGGCTATTTAATAATAAAGGGTTTATTATTGACTTGGGGAGTGGAATGATGATATTCTGGTTAGGATTTAAAGGAATGTCCTTGCCTGTTATCAGACACTGAAATACTGACAGATTACATTATAAGATATCTAGGATTTTCGTCAAATAATGCAGGTCTGGCATCATTTATACACTACTTAGCATTTATATAAAATTGTCTCTCCAAAGTATGTATAATATACGTGCATCTGCATTCGCAAGAACTGTGTGTTGTGTAATCTGAGATGATCAGTCAGACTTCCAGCAGCCAGTAAAGTTCCAGAACCAGGGACAGAGTGTCCCAGGCTGAGGTAGGCCTGGTTCACAGCTGCAAGGGTAACTACTTGTCTCAATTGGCCATTTCTATTCCCCCAAGACTAAAGAGAGCTCACATACTACCCAAGAATAAAGGACTGCCAAATCTTCTAGTGCTACTTGTATTTCATACAGAGAAGAAAGCACACCTTTTATGACCATTCCAAAAGGAGCATCTTCTGAAATGCCTGACTCAGTGGGTGGTGTACTCAGTAATTCTTCCTTAAAATTACTTTCCATAAAAGGAGATGAGCTGTACTCTCTGTCTACTTCACTTCCTTAGTGCTCTTATTCCACTTTACTCATGGAGAAATAATTGCCCTGAAGGCAGATGCTTTATGGCATTTGCTTTAGTAAAGAGTAAGGCACTTTATGATGACTAAAACAGTCCAATAAACAAAGAGGATAGAAAGAGAGAATGCAGAACACACGCTCAACTAGAAGCCCTCAAAAACACCTTCTAGCTCAGCTGCAATTGGCATTGCTGGAGAACTGGCTCAAAAATAGGAACACTTAAAAATGTGCAAGTGTTCTATTTTAAATAGATACAGACTCAGGTTAAGATAAAGATGTGTTTGCTTATGTATTTTACTTGGAAGTGAAATTTTTATATAAAAAAAAACCAACAAAAGATGTTTGCTCCATGGCTACTTTTGGTATGAATTTAAAGGAAAAGATGGTTTCGAAGTGACACTATATTTTTCAAAAACTATTCAAAGTAGAAACAAGTAATTTTAAGAATGGCATGCTTTTTTATTTAAAAAAAATATTTTTTCATGGATGAAGGGCTTGAGGAAAGAGTGAGTAAAAAGTTAACACCTATGAAAGGAAAAATATTTTCCCAATAAAATGGAAATAAAAATTACTGGAAAACCTGAATATAAATCTTGTAAGTCATATATGCCCCATAAAAGGAACAACAGTTCCCTGGCTATTTGTAGAAAAATAGATCATTTCAATTCAAGAATATCAACTACTCCAAGAGAAGTACTTTCCTCAAATATTAAACACTCATGTAAAACCAATCTAAATGTTGACTTCACATATAGAACTACCACTAAGCAAGCTAGCTTGCATCAGTGCCAACAACAAAGGCCTACAGTGAAGGATGCACTCACCAAAAAAAAGGTTAATTCAGCACCCTAAGACAAACACACAAGTTAAGGAACTTGTTTAAGAGGTTGGGGGAATCTAAAAAGACTCAACTACAGTATTTCTCAAACACTTGTCTTCCTAAATCACTTGTACTGCTTGTTAAGAATACAGATTCCCACACCCTATTCCTAGATATGTAACCTGATAACAAGTAAGCCAAGAAACACTGTTCCATAGACTCCCCTACACCCTCTCAAGTTTCAAGAAACACAGACAGCCCATCCACAAGCACCCACAGGAATGCCTGAATACTCCCACTACCCCTGTAGGAATGACTCTGTGTAATACAAAGTCAAGAAAGTAATTCCTGGAAGTGTGCAGCACGTGAACAATAAACATAATGGAGTCACCACTCCTAATCAATATTTTAAAGAGAGAACAGGCAGGCTAACATCAGCAAGGAGAAACATAGTGATGTTTTTAGCAATGTTTTGGATACATCCATCTCCGGGCTTTTCATCTTCTAAGGCATGAACAGGCTGCAAGAGGTAGAAAGGCTGCAAACAATACATAGAAATCAAACTGCAAGAACCTATATGGACCCAAGGTTTTCTTCAACTTATTGTTCAGGAGGACAGAGGTTCTTGAATCATTTGATTCTTGATGATATATTTGCTGAAATAACATTGAAATTATGTTTTTCTGACAATTTCATATCAGCTGTCAAGTTCTTCATCACTCAAAAGAAGATTCACTGACAAAATCAATATCTGTGGGGGAGGTACTGACAGTTTTTAGTAACAAAGGCCCTGGTGTGAGATAATACAACAAAATATTTCTTTGGTAGCAAAGTTAGGATTACATTCAGCTTCACATAGCAGAAAATGTTCCTATAGATGTTTTAAGAAGAGCTGCTATTTTTTTTTCAAGTAAAGAGAAGTACAAAGGGAGGCCAAGGCAGGAGAATCACTTGAGCTCAGCAGTTCGAGACAACCTGAGCAAAATAGTGAGACCTCACCTCTACGAAAAATACAAAAATTAGCCAGGTGTGATGGCACGTGCCTATAAACCCAGCTACTCCAGAGGCTGAAGCGGAAAGATCCCTTAAGCCCAGGTGGTTGAGGTTGCAGTGAGCCAGGATTGTACCACTACACTCCAGCCTAGGCAACACAGTGGGGGCAGGGGGATGAAAACTACCTGATAGGCTAATTGCAATGTTTGCCACCCAAAACTTTCTTATGGGAAAAGTCATTTTAGCATTTCAGTCTACAGAGATCATGGTCTAATATATCAATACTTTCCACTCACAAACTATCTTTCTTCCATCTCCTAGAGCCCTTACCTTGAAAGTAGAGTGTATTTTTTAGAGGCTACATATTAAAACCTTGCCTAACTTATCAAAAGCTAAAAGAGCTTTATTTACTAGTATCCTTTATTATTTGGTTATGTTTCCAAATACAAAAAAAATGGAAAGGCGATTTTAAGGAAAGAAATACTAATACGCTAGGCTTTCATAAGCAATCACCTAAAGATCTGTATTTATTGAGTAGTTAAAACATGAGAAATGTAACTAATATCCTAGTGGCAAAACTTAGATGTAAAGGATTCATCTAAGGGATCTCAAAGAAACACAGACTCCTCAGTTTAGCTTCCTAACCTTGAGGAAAGCCTTTGAGACCTCCTATCCATCCTGAGTTCCAATTCATGATTGATTGGCCTTGGACCACACAGAGTCACATGATTTTATGTTTTTTAAAGGTTAAAAGAGTCACTGGAGGTGACACTACTCCTCAAGCATAAGGCTTATGAACTAGATAGAACTCCATGTGGTTCACGTGCTTCAACCACATAATTTCTCAACAACACATATATTACACTGGACATACAGCATATGAAACAAATGCTTTTATTAATAAACTATTAAATCATAATGCTTGATGACACAGCTCTTGCATAATAATAATGTACAACCAAAGGGTGCCATCACTGCAGTCTAGGAGAAATAAACATGGAAACTAGCAGGGATGGATGACCAGGAGAGAAACAGAATTTGCCCAGAGAAGAACGGACAAACGTAGAAATTTGTACTTTCTTCTGTCCTTGTGAAGATTATTGCTACTAGTATCTACCAAATAATAGATGGCACTAGGCACGTAGTCTTCGCCTTATGACTCTGTCCTCAAAATACTAGCTTTTCTTTCCTTCATGACACCCCTCCTCTTGATAACAGACATACACAAGGTAGAAGGAAAGTTCCCTTACACTCAGCTAAACACCCTTTTATCCAGTCATCATGTTCCTAATCACATGATACTTCAACAAAGCTACCCATGACAACTTATTATCCAACTAACATGTAGAAGGACTCCTCATGTCTAGATAAATATTAGGAAGATGTTCTCATTCTGTGCATAATATTAAACGATTATAACTACTGTCTCCCCAAAACACTCATGGTATTCTTTAATCTTCTATTGTAGTATTTCCATGACTGAATCTTAGTGATTTGAATGAAACAAATTACCCAAGCTTACATAGCTTAGCTAGTGAGGAGCACTAGGAACAGAACATCTGACTTCAAGCCCAGTGCCCTTTCACTATAGTATAAGAAACTAACCTCTACATGGTTCTCAATACCTTCTTTGGCTGGCTGTGTACCCATGGGCAAATCACACGATTTCTCTGGGCTTACCTCAGCTGCCTAGTTGGTAAAATGAGAATGATAATTCCTTGTAGAGTAACATGCGATACAACTAAGAATGAACGTGAAAGAGTTCTGTCATTTTCAGTATATTTATTGTGATATATAAACAAGGATAAACCATATAACATAGTGAAATACATTGATCCTTACGAAGTAAATTAATAAATTCTATTTCCCTCCAAAGTTCGTATTTTCAAATTATTTAACTTAATGAATTTAATGCCTTCCTCATAAACTATAGAAAAACACCTTTAAAATTCACTATTAGCCGGGCTCGGTGGCTCAGCCTGTAATCCCGCGCCTTTGGGAGGCTGAGGTGAGTGGATTGCCTGAGCCCGCGGGTTCGAGACCCACCTGGGCAGCGTAGACCTCATCTCTACAATAAATCAAAAAATCAGCCGGGCGTGGTAGCGCATGCCTGTAATTCCAGTTACTTGGAACGCTGAGGTGGAAAGATCGCCGGAGCCCAGCAGGTCGAGGCTGTGGTGGCCGGAAGCAGCCACTGCACTCCAGTCTGGGCGACAGAGTGAGACTCCAACTCAAAAAAAAATTCACTATTTTGGACAACCCCCTGGGGTCCCCTCCCAGTGTGGGAGCTTTTCTGTCCTCTCAATAAATCCTGCTTTCAAAAATAAAATAAAATAAAATTCACTATTTTCTTCCTAGTTTTATCACCTTCAAATTTAACTATCCCTAAAAACTAAATCCTATTCAACAGAAAGAAAAATAGTTTCAGCCATCACATTACTCCATTTATCAACAAAAAACCGAAGATCTCAATGACAATCCAGAAGTAGGGTCCTGATTTTCTTCCTGTCTCTGTAAAATTACATGTCACACATAATGGAATTTGAGCGTGAGAGATAAAAATGCTGAGTTGGCTAGACCATGATCTCAGATTGGTAACACACCTCACAGGGTGCTAGTAAAACCATCCTTTGCACAGAATGTACCTTGTTTGTGAAGACATGCACAAAATGTTTCTAGGGTTTCAAAAAGTTCCTTCTCGAGGTAACATTAGATTTCAGCACAGGAGGTAAGTGGAGGGAAGAAGGAGAAGAAGAGGCATTAATAGTAAAACTGTATTCCCTAAGGTGTGGCATTCAAGATTATTTTAAATGGTACCCAGATGAAGAATTTTATTTTAGCAGTTATACTAAGATTAAATATAACAAAGACATCAAATCCATGGTTCCATAAATAAGAATAATTAGAAAATAATAAAGTGCAAATTTTAGTTTTAAAAGCAGGGTGATAATCATGAAAGTAGCAAGCAAATGACAAATCTGAGATATGGCAATAATCATGAACAGAGTAAACAAATGACAAATATGTGAAACACTGATATTAAACCTTCTCTATTTTTCTATAATAAAGTTATCCTGGCCAGGCACAGTGGCTCATGCCTGTAATCCCAGCAGCCTGGGAAACAGAGTTAGACTGTCCCAATCTCACACTCCAAATAAATAAATAAACAACTAAAGTAAGTTATCCTTCAAAAAAATTTATAGAACACAAATGACCCAGTTTCTTTAACATAAAATTGTAAGAAATAAAGATCAAGCTGGGTGCAGTGGTTCACACCTGTAATCTCAGCACTTTGGGAGGTGGAGGCAAGAGGACTGCCTGAGCCCATGGATTCAAGATCAGCCTGGGCAACATGGCAAGCCCTCATCTCTACAATAAATCAAAAAAATTAACTGGACATGGTGGTGCTTGCCTGTGGTTTTCCAGCTACTTGAAAGGCTGAGATGGAAGGAGTGCCTGAGCCCAGGAGGTCAAGGCCACAGTGGATCATGATTCAAACAAAATTAAAAAAATAATAATTATAAACACATACATGTACTTACTTATGACTGACAATCAGAGAAATAAGGACATTCAGTGTCTTATGCTGTGAAATTAGTGTTATCTTTTCAGATATGACAATGGTATTGTGATTATTTTTTAACAAGAGTTCTTCGGTTGGGTGCAGTGGCTCATGCCAGTAATCCCAGCACTTTGGTAGATGGAGGCGAAAGAATTGCCTGAGCCCACAGGGTCAAGACCAGTCTGGGCAACATGATGAGAGCTCGTCTTTACAATTAAAAAAAAAAAAACCGGGCTTGGTGGCTCAGCCTGTAATCCCGCACTTTGGGAGGCTGAGGTGAG
>NW_007245634.1:159878-172218 GCF_000164805.1 Carlito syrichta
CAAAAAAAAAAAAAAAAAAAAAAAATTAGCCGGCATGGTAGCTCACTCCTGTAGTTCCAATGACTTGGAAGGCTGAGGTGGAAGGATCACCTTAGCCCAGCAGGTAGAGGCTGTGGTGGTCATGAGTGTGCTACTGCACTCCAGCCTGGGTAACAGAGTGAGACTCTGACTTAGAAGAAAAAAAAAAAGAGTTCTTACTTCTTGAGATACATACTAAAATTTTTGGATAAAATTATATTGGGTTAGAATTTGCTGTAAAAGAATTTGGAAGTGAGGGAAGGAATCAACGAGAGTAGAGAAAACTGGCCAGATACTGTTGAATCTCTGTGACGATACACTGGATTTATTATATTATTCTATTTGTATAGATGTCAAAATTTCCACATTAAAAATCTGTCTTAATATTTTTCATCATTACCCATTATACCAAAATTTAAGATTCTGATCAGAACAAAACTGAAAACAGATGTCTCTTAATTTGAAACTTAAGGTGACAAGCTAGTTTTTCTGATTAATAATGCATTTTTAAACACATTCTTTGTCCTCATTCTCCTTCCCATACAATTCAACTTTTCATTTTTATTTTTTGAGTTGGAGTCTCACTCAGTTGCCCAGGCTGGAGAGCAGTGGCACGCTCCCGGCCACCACAGCCTCGAACTGCTGGGCTCCAGCGATCTTTCTGCCTCAATCTTTCAAGCAGCCAGAACTACAGGTACGCGCTACCACACCCAGCTAATTTTTGACTTATTGTAGAGAAAGGGCTCACCAAGTTGCCCGAGTGGGTCTCAAACCCGCGGGCTCAGGCAATCCACTTGCCTTGGCCTCCCAAAGTGCTGAGATTACAGGCTGAGCCACCGAGACCAGCCCAATTCAACTTTTTAAAAATGCTAAGTTAACCATTCTGTCAATACACTGATATTCTGCCATAATAATATACTATACTTTAGAAGCAAATAAAATAAAAGCAATTTCTTCTTTATTCAGGTATTTTCTGAGTTCTAACATCCTCAACACAAGTCAATAAATTCTCAAGGAAAAAGATAAGGAGTTAATAATTAAGTAATTACCTTTCCTTTCTCTTATCACTTTGGCTTTTACTTCCCTGTCTACTAAATTTAGACAACCTTCCATAACACAAACATCAGAAGAATATGATTTTTTTTTTTTTTTTGAGTCAGAGTCTCACTCTGTCACCCAGGCTGGAGTGCAGTGGCACACTCACGGCCACTGCAGCCTCGACCTGCTAGGGCTCAGGCGATCCTTCCTCCTCAGCCTTCCAAGTAGCTGGAACTACAGGCATGCACCACTATGCCCAGTTAATTTTTTTATTTATTTAGAGATGAGGTCTTGTCATGTTGTCCAGGCTGGTCTCTAACCTGTAGGTTCAGGCAATCCTCTCGCCTCTGCCTCCCAAAGTGTTCTACCATGTCTGGGCAGAAGCTGATTTTAAAACACCAAGTTCAAAATTCATTATTAGACATTCATTACCCAACACAGTCACTTTACTTTCTCAAGACTAAAGTAAATTAACAAATGAAAATTATGACAGACCTACACATAAAAAGCAATTAATAGAGATGCACACATCAATATTGAACTTGTAAATATCTGCTTTTTTTTTTGAGTTGGAGTCTCACTCTGTCGCCCAGACTGGAGTACAATGGCATGCTCCCGGCCACCACAGCCTCAACCTGCTGGGCTGTGGCAATCCTTCCGCCTCAGCCTTCCAAGTAGTCGGAACTACAGGTGTGTGCTACCACGCCCGGTTAATTTTTTTTTTTTATTTATTGTAGAGATGAGGTCTCGCCAAGTTGCCCAGGTGGGTCTCGAGCCCGTGGGCTCAGGCAATCCACTCACTTCGGCTTCCCGAAGTGCTAGGATTACAGGCTGAGCCACCACCGAGTCTGGCCAATATTTGCTATTTAATATCAAAAGGTCTTAAAATGAATCCAATCACAACATGGTACACTAGACTTTTTAATTAAAAAAAAAAATGAGGTGGGGATGGGAGGACACACCAATAAGGGTACCTGATCTCAAATCAGGTAAAGTGGGGAGCAATGGGAGACCCGAACTATATCTATATAATGACCACTTGTATTTCTAATCCTGAATTGTACCCACATCTTTAAAATAAAATTTTAAAAATAATAAATTTTTTTAAAAGAGGCAAAATGTCTTTGGATAGCCACTTCACAGATGATTAAAAACAGAAGTACCTGTTACAGTCAATAAATTAAGGAAGTAAAAAGGATGACATTTCAAATACAATTTGGAATATTACTACAGATACATGCCAAATTTAAAGAAGTCCAACACAAAAAATGCAATTAGGGAGAAAAGATAAAAAAATTTTTAATCCTTAAAAACTGGAATAACGGGACCAGCATGGGCAACATGGCCAGACCTCGTCTCTACAATAAATCAAAAAATTAGCTGGGTGTGGTAGTGCATACCTGTAGTTCCAACTACTTGGAGGGCTGAAGTGGAAGAATCGCCTGAGCCCAGCAGGCCAAGGCTGTGGTGGCTGTTACTGCACCACTGCATTCCAGCCTGGGTGACAGAGTGAGACTCCGACTCAAAAAAACAAAACAAATCTGGAATAAGTTGTCTGAATCGATAAAATTGTGTATTGACCCCACACAAAAATTAATTCCAGGTGAATTCCAGAGTTTTAAATTACTGAAAATCTAAAAGAAGCAAATGATAGGATATTTATTAAACATCTCAGTGGAAATGATTTCCTGATCTTTGAAGATATTAAAAAATATAAAGGAAAATATCTGAACTAATGAAAATAATAGACTTTTATGTATCCAAAAGTATATAAACAAAAAAATGCAGAGACTGACAGAAATATATGCAGCAAATACTATATAATAATGGTTTGCTATCATTAAATTAAAATGATTCATGAAAACAGATCACATATATCACAAATATTTCCTTCTTATACAAGCGATCTGCAGTCATGGGGGAAGAGGAGCATCTTAAAATATAAAAGCAACAATAATATCAGTTTCCGGGGGGCGGGGGTGAGGATCAACTTTTTGGCCATTTGTCTCTTCACTCTCAGATCTATTCCCTGCCCTCTCTGTGTGTGTGACAGGCAACTAGATTGCCCAGGCTCCCTTGCTCTCTTTGGCTTCTGAACGGGTCCCACCAATAAGAAGCAATGGCAAGGGCCTGAAGGGCAGAAGCGGGAAAGCCTTGGTATTCCTCCCCCTTTCAGCATTTTCTCAGTGGTTTCACCTCTCATCTGTCAGCCTCTGGCTCAATGGCCCCAGCTCCAGACCCTCTGCAGTTTTCACTCCAGTCCAACAGTCCCAAGACCCAGGCTCTAGAAACAACACATCTGCCTACTCTCTCTCTTGGTCCTAAAAATGGCAGGAGTTTCCTGCTGCTGCTCATCTCCATACTTCTCCAACATATACCGTTTGCCTTCTCTGCTCTACCAAAACCTATTTAAAATGTCCTGTTTAAAACATCTAGAGTGTTTTTGTTTTACTGAAGGGACCCTGACTCATTTACTTCCCAAATAAAGACCTTAATGACATGTTTCAACAGAAGAGATAGATCATTCAAAGTAATGCTTACTGTATCTTACTTCTTAGGGAAAAAGACTGCAATAAAGCAAATGGACATATATAAATTACTCATGCTCTAAAATCACTTAACACTAATGATCCTTATGTCTATCCTATGTAGCCCAAAAAGTAATCTTGGTGAGTAAAAGAAGCAGGGTTTAAAACATTTTTAAAAAAGAATTAAATAAAAAGATGGTTGCTGATGTAGTGACTCTCTATTAAAGGAACTTAAGATCTAGCCTCCTCTCAAATCCTTTAACTTTTCCCTTCTCCCTCCCCATTTCTCTTAGTGATATAGTCTCCAGGAGAAAAAAATTTAAAAGCTGGCAAAAGGCAGTGGAAAATTTAATACAGAATCTTGAAAACTAGACTTCTATCAACTTTAGCCAGTATATTTCTGCCAAGATTAAAAAATCAAAATTGAAGCAAAGACAAGCATCACAAAATGATGACAATATGGATGAGAATAGAGAAGTTGCATGATAAAAATATCACAAGATATAAGACAATATTTTATCTATATCCATATCTTATCTATGTCTTAATAAAAGATAGAAAGATCTAAGAATGATTTAGCTTCTCATCATGGTTTGCCTTGAAAACAATCCAATCTATATATCGAGATCTCCCTATGAAAAATTCCTTAAACCACATATCCTTGATTAAAGGACCATTTTGACTAACCAATCAAAAATAGATAAGAAACTGAGTAAGGAAAATATACATATATTTTTTTTAAAGAAAGTACACTGAAATAGTGATGAAATGAAAAAGACTACTGTCTTTAGAAATAATGGATTCTATCAATTTCAGTCAGTGGCCTAATGTTCCTTGTTATAGCCAACTACTTCAAGCCTGATTAAGCTTCACCGTATATTTAAATACTACATTAAACCATATTCTACTTGCCACAATAACTTCCTTTAGCTTATGTGCCTGATTTGCTATCAAAAGTAAAATAAATACACATAAAAATTAGCAGTCACAAAAAAATCAAATATCAATTTAAATGCATACTACAAAAGAAATGAAGCCACGATAAGCATAATATATATTTCCTTGATTAATCACTTTCCATTGATTTTAAGGAGGTTTATGAAAGGCCACACTAAAATAAAGTTTTATTAATACAGTTGACCCTTGAACAACACAGGGGCAAGGGGCGCCAGTACCCTCTATCCCATGCAGTTGAAAATACACGTATAACTTTTGACTCACTAAAAACTTAACTACTAATAGTCTATTGTT
This sequence comes from Carlito syrichta, assembly GCF_000164805.1. Classification (NCBI taxonomy): domain Eukaryota; kingdom Metazoa; phylum Chordata; class Mammalia; order Primates; family Tarsiidae; genus Carlito; species Carlito syrichta. The sequence goes on from NW_007245634.1 coordinate 164,714, forward strand.
GACCAGAAGCCTTACTGACAACATAGTCAATTAACACGTTTTTGTTACATGTAATATATACTGTATTCTTATAATAAAGAAAACTAAAGAGAAGAAAATGTCATTAAGAAAATCATAGGGTGGCAATAACATTTACTATTCATTAAGTGGAGGTGGATTGTCATAAGGTCTTCATCCTTATCATCTTCACGCTGAGTAAGCTGAGGAGGAGGAAAGAGAAAAAGAGGGATTGGTCTTACTGTCTCCGACTGGCAGCAGCAGAAGAGGTGAAGGAAGGGAAGGGGACGCAGAAGAGGCAGGTACACTAAGTATAACTTTTATTGAAAAAAAACCTCATATAAGTGGACCCAAGCAGTTCAAACCTGTGTTGTTCAAGAGTCAACTGTATATATAACCATAACCCACATTTTCTCCATTTTTTGTTGTATTACATTTCTCCTATTCCAGACTATTTTAAAAATCACTTAGAATGAAAACTAAAAGTCACAGTCTCAATCTTTTCCTCCAAACCAGTTTTTAAGAAAACCATGGAGAAGTCGAAAAGGCCAATTCCAAAAAAGGAAGCGTCTCTCAGATAACAAGCCACTTTTAATACTATAAGAACATTTAAGCACACAAATCAAGAAAATATTCAGTAAGGTTCCAGAATGCATCTCCAGGCAGAACTACATGCCAAAATTCAGTAACTCACATTCATGTAAATTGCCTTTTACTGGACCTGGGTTAAAAACCTTTAAAACTCTTTGCTGACCGGGCGGGGTAGCTCAAGCCGATAATCCCAGCACTTTCGGAGACCAAGGCTAGAGGATTGCCTGAACTCAGGGGTTCAAGACCAGCCTGGGCAACTTGGTGAAACCTCATCTCTACAATAAATTTTAAAAAATAAGTCAGACATGGTAGCGTGAGCCTATAGTTCCAGCTTCTTGGAAGGCTGAAGCAGAAGGATCACCTGAGCCTAGCAGGTCGAGGTTGCAGTGGTGGTGAGTGTGCCACTGTACTCCAGCCTCGGCAACAGAGTGAGACTTTGACTCAAAACAAACAAACAACAAATAAACCTCTTCCCTAAATTTCAGGATACAGGAGAGCTGACTCTGCTTGGAGTGGCAACAAAGGGCACCCAAGATATGCCGAAGGCAATAGGGTCACAAAAGCATGGATAACTGTCAACAGTAACTCCTCCCAGGTCTCTGAGACCCAAAACCTCATCTCTACCACGCTCCCTTCACCCCATCTCCATCCAACAGACCCAAAACAATATCATGTATGAACTTTTGAAGAGATGGCAAGTTGAGAAAGGGGTATGGTGGATGCTTGAGTTAAACACCTACAATCATTTGAAATATATCACTATCTTAAAATATCAGCAACCATACAATTCATAACAATAAAATAGTTTACATTTATACTGCAAACACTTTTTGTTAGGCTATTTTCCAAGTGCTTCAAAAACATGAACTCAATCTTCACAGAAACCCTACAATACAGTATACTGTTAGTAACCATTTTACTGATGAGAAAACTGAGGACCAGTTTGTAACTTGCTCAAGGTTACACAACAAGAAAGTATTGTTGAGATTTGAACCGACAATGATTGGTAAATCTGTTCAACTTAGCTTTAAAATCACATTACCATGACCACACCAATCCCTGAGGTTATATTTTAGTTCCCATAATTTCGAGTAAAAGTCATAATTATTTGCTGCCTACTAATTACTGTCTAATTGCTACTAAAATTCCTAGGCAGTTTCAAGAAAAAAATATTTTCTTAAATGTGTATTTGTAATATCTATAAGAAAAAAACAAGCATTAGTAAGCAATCAAGTCTCATCTGTGTTAAAGAATTTTTAAAAACCCAGCAGGTCAATATGCTACTATTTTTCTATATTTTAAAAATCATCTTAGCCATTTTTAAACATATAGTCAATAGTATTAAGTTTATTCATACTGTTGTGCAAAAGACCTCCAGGACTCTTCATCTTGCAAAACTGAAACTACATTCATTCTCATTGAACAACTCTCCATCTCCCTCTATCCCTGCCCTGGTAACCACCATACTACTTTTTTCTATCGGTTTTTATTTTCCCTTTAAAAAAGGCTATAACTTTATTCAAGCTAAAAAAAAAAAAAAAAATTAACCCTAGTAGTCATAATCATTTCTAGGGAAAGCCAAATTTGACCATGAAATTCAAGAGTACATTGTATTTCCAAAAATCTGAATTATCAAAAACTAAATGCAAGACCTTAAAATCCAGTTAAATCAACTCTCAAACTTTGTTGAATACTTTCTTCACAAAATCACTGAAAATTAAGTTTTAAAAGTGTTATCAACTCCACAGAGGCATACCATGTGTATCATATTTGGAACATTACCATTAAATTGAATTTGGAGAATTTGAATTTAGTTCCCATTAGAGTAAATTCCTCCTTATCACAATCTCCTTTGGTGAGAAAACCTCTAACATTTCCTGTCCCTCCTTCAGGCAAAGAAAAGAGCAGAAGGGGGAGGTTTCATTGATGCAAAAAGTAATGCAGTTGATTATGAAACTTTTTTTTTTTAGTTGGAGTCTCACTCTGTCACCAAGGCTGAAGTGCAGTGGCACAATCACAGCCACCACTGACTGCCTCGACCTGCTGGGTTCAGTTGATCCTTCTACCTCAGCCTTTCAAGTAGCTGGAATCACAGGCGCACTACTATGCCTGGTTAATTTTTTGATTTATTGTAGAAATTTATTGTAGAGATTTATTGTAGAGACGAGGTCTCGCCAAGTTGCCCAGGTTGGTCTCTAACCCCTGGGCTCAGGCAAACCTCCTGCCTCCACCTCTCAAAGTACAGAGATTACAGGCATGAGCCACCGTGTCCAGCCTGATTATGAAACTTTTAATTCGAGTAAGTTACATAATTATCTAACGATAATATAACTTAAGTGTTAAAAGGAATGAAAGTTTAATGACAATAATAAAAATACTTTGGAAAAACTGCCCCTTCCCAAGAAAATATTTAGCTACTTTTCCTCAAAATTTCAACAAAAATCCCTAGTGACTATAATAGAAGCCAAGACAATTGGTTCTTTTCATCAAATAAATTAGCTGTTCTCAAAGGTGTCAAATGAAATAGTTTAAAGATCACTCATTGTGTAACCAAAGTTTCTATGGAATTGTTTTTGAAAGTAAAATTTAAAAAGCAATTTCAAATGTTATTTGAAAAATCCCTAAACACACTGAAATACTATATACTAATATATACTAAGATTTCTCAGCCTCCATTTTTAAGCTGAAAATAAGGGTAAAGCCACAATCTTGGAGTAAAGACCAAAATAATTTTATTTCACCTTAACTTTAATTTTTATTATTTATTTATTTGAGTTGGAGTCTCACTCTGTTGCCCAGGCTGGAGTGCAGTGGCACGCTCACGGCCACGCCAGTGTTGACCTATTTATTTGAGTTGGAGTCTCACTCTGTTGCCCAGGCTGGAGTGCAGTGGCATGCTCACGGCCACGCCAGTATTGACCCTTCTACCTCAGCCTTCCAAGTAGCTGGAACTACAGGCTCGCGCTACCACACTTGGCTAATGTTTTTATTTATTGTAGAGACAAGATCTCACCATGTTGCACAGGCTGATTTCGAACCCACAGGCTCATGCAATCTTCTTGCCTCTGATATTCTTTTTGGGGGGTTGGAGTCTCACTCTGTCACCCAGGCTGGAGTGCACAGCCACCACAACCTGCACCTGCTGGCCTCAGGTGATCCTTCTGCCCCAGCCTTCCAAGTAGCTGGCACTACAGGTGTGCACCACCATACCCAACTAATTTTTTAATTTATTGTAGAGATGAGGTCTTGCCATGTTGCCCAGGCTGGTCTTGAACCCTTGGCCTCAGGCATTCCTCTCACCTCTGCCATCCAAAGTACTGGGATTACAGGTATGAGCTACCACTCCCGGCTTCACCTTAATTTTTAAAGGGAATATTATTGCTAGAACGATGGCAACAAAAATAACTGAGTAGTCACCACTCCATAAAAGTTATTATCACAGAACTATTATATATTTAATCTGACTCCACTTCTCATTCATATAAACAACAGTATCAAGAATGCAAATACCAGTATTTACAACCTTTTAGACTTCAAATACTGCTAATAATTAACATCAGTCCTTAATAAAGTAACACTGCAATCATCAGGCTTTTTAAACTTGAGAGAAAAGATTCACTGTGTATCAAAAACAAACAAAAAATTCATTATGTTGAAAAGATCTTGCTCACTTGTACAAATTAAGTAACCCTCGTTCAACTGCCACTCTCTTTCCTTTTACTTCTGCCCCATACCATTTTATCACCAACTACTTTGTTTGACTTTTCTTCTTCACCTCCCTAAAGCATAGGATCTGAGAGGGCACAGACTTTGTTTTATTCACCACTGTATCTTCAGTTCCTAGGACAACATGTAGCATACAATAAATGTTCAGTAAATATTTGTGGAATGAGGCAATAAGTCAATGAATAAGCAACAATGATTTACATTTATTTGTATTGTTGAAGTTCAGTCTTGCTAAATTTCACTTTTCACAAAACTCACAGAGCTTGTAACTGGTGTAACCACACACAGGTCTCCTCACTTTCTCTATAAATGGCTGCATTTGAGTCAGGCAACCCTCCCGTGTCCAGCTGCCTATGGCCAGGGAAGAAGGATAGCAAGATGAGAAGCATGGAGACCTCCACACAAAGCCTGCTGATGTAAAAACTTCTGGAAAGCAGCAGTACGATGGCAGGCACATTGCTTCATTTGTCTAGTCTGCATTCCACTTATATATTCCTATAATGAAATGCATCCTTCACTGGAGAAGAATATTGTTCCTTAGAACAACTGCCTCTCACCAGCAGTACAGTGTGCCATGACTTCAAAAGAATTAAAGAACAAAACAGAACTGTAGCAAATGGCAATCACTGTGGAAAGAATGTCTAATTGGAGGTACTTCTGGTGCCAACTCTCCTTTCAAATCTCTTTGAGAGTTTATGCCAGACCATGACAGATGGAAGAAGGAAATGGACCACTCATTCAGCAAATATTTATTATGCACTGATTATAAAGAAGATACTTCATGAAGTAGTTCAATTCAAACAAGGATGTGCATGTGTGTGTGTTTAAGAGTGCTTCTAAAAATCCTATATAAAAATCTTTAAAAAAATAAAAGTAGAATTGAATTTCAAAGAAATTCTGAGAAATTATCTGAGAAGTGAGGGATCTAGAAATATTATTTCAAGAATATTGTTATAGCTGGGCTCAGTGACTCAGCCTGTAATCCCGCGCCTTTGGGAGGCTGAGGTGAGTGGATTGCCTGAGCCCGCGGGTTTAAAACCCACCTGGGCAGCAAGACCTCATCTCTACAATAAATTAAAAAATCAGCCGGGCATGGTAGCGCATGCCTGTAATTCCGGCTACTTGGAAGGCTGAGGCGGAAGGATCGCCGGAGCACAGCAGGTCAAGGCTGCGGTGGCCGGGAGTGGCCACTGCACTCCAGTCTGGGTGACAGAGTGAGACTCCAACTCAAAAAAAAAAAAAGAATGTTGTTATAAAACTGCTTTAACTACATACTACTAGTAAATATGTATTACAAGGTAACCTTTACTGTCATTATTAGGTAATCTTAACTGAGCACTTACTGTGTGCCAGACACTGTTCTAAACATTTTACTGTGTTAATTTACTTAATTATTTCTACAGTCCTCTGATGTACATACTATGTTTACCCACATTTGACAGGTGAAGAAATGGGGGCATTGTTCAGTGATTTGCCAAATGTATACAATTGGTAAATTATCAAGCCAAGGTTTATACGCAGACATTCTGCTACAGAGCTGGCACTTATAATAACTACACTAAAAGCTTATAGAATATAGTTCACTAAAAACATAATCCTCAAGTGCTATGTTGGGAGAAAATATAAATCCTAAAAGATCACTGTGGAAAAAAGAATCAATAAAAAATACAATACTAATATTTAAGCTTTGATAATAAAATATTTGCTGATATTTGGCCATTTATCATTATGCACTAACAGTTATCTGAAGTTTTTTTAAGGTTAAAAATTAATTACTATTAGATTAAGAAAAGTATATGGAAAGTAGTTTTTTCAGGCACAGTGCACACAGTCTTATACTTAATATAATACAGATCATAAGATGGTTATAAAGCATTTTGCAAATTTAACCCCAAAACTAAGAAAAAGTATAACCCTGAATTTATAAAAAGCTGATCTTGAATATGAAGTATGAAGTTACATCATTTACTACTTTGTAATGTTAGCATTATGATTTACTACTGAGGACCTGGAGCTATATGATATTGATTTGTCCATTACAATGTGTTTAAGGAATGAAAATCTGAATTTACTGATGAGTCAACTATCAATCAGCCTTCTCTTTTTAAGTTGTTAACCCTAATCAAGTAACTCTGAAAGTTCAGAGATGAAAAATGCATTAAATCTGCCATGCATGGAGGCTCATGCCGATAATCCCAACACTTTGGGAGGCTGAGGCAAGAGGATCATTTAAGCTCAGAAGTTCAAGATCAGTCTGGGCAATATAGTGAGACCACATCTCTAGAAAAAAAAATCAAAATATTAGCTAGGCATGGTGGTGCACGCCTGTAGTCCCAGCTACTAGGGAGGCCGAGGTGGGAGGATCACTTGAGCCCAAGAATTTGAGGCTGCGGTGAGCCATGATTATATCACTGCACTACTGTCTGGGTGACAAAGTGAAACCCCAAATCAAAAAAAAAAAAAAAAAAGAAAGAAAGAAAAATTAATTAAATCTTATAAATACCCTGCACTAGAAATAATAAAAAGGACATCAAATGCTAACTCTTGGCATTGGGTGTACTAACCAACCAACAGGCTAAATATATTCTTTTTAAAAACACAGTAGACACATTGTAAAATCTTTTTAGCCCAACAGATCTGACCTAGAATAAACATCCTAACACTCACTTTGTCTTTGAGGCAGACTCTAACAAATGTGCTACCAGCGTAATTTGTAAACAACTCTTGAATGTGTTTGCAACGTTTCCTTATTACAGCAAAAAAGGTCATAACATCCCAAGGAAATGAAAACAGAAACCATCTGGGAAGCAAGCTGAGACTTAAAATAAAAATAACAAAATTTAAAAGAACACAAGATAGGAAAAATGTAATCAGGGTGCACTTAACGAAAAAATCATGTAGTGTTATAATTATAAATAACTTTTCAAAGCAACCATATATTAAAATGAGTGTTTTGCCGGGCTCGGTGGCTCAGCCTATAATCCCTCACTTGGGAAGGTTGAGGTGAGTGGATTGCCTGAGCCGGCGGGGTTGAGACCCGCCTGGGCAACTTGACAAGACCTCATCTCTACAATAAATAAAAAATTAGTCGGGTGTGGTAGCACGCACCTATAGTTCCAGCTACTTGGAAGCCTGAGGTGGAAGGATTGCCGCAGCCCATCAGGTTGAGGCTGCGGTGGCCGGGAGCGGCC
>NW_007245634.1:172238-189261 GCF_000164805.1 Carlito syrichta
TCCAACCCAAAAAAAAAAAAAAAAAGAGTTTTATTTCCAAATATTCACTTTGGAATGCTATAGAGCTATTCCTTCACACACAAAAATATTTTAATTCTTCCCTTGGAATTTTATCAAAAGCAATTCACAAAACACAGCAGCCTTAGATATGGTAGGATCACACTAACAGTAATCCACTCTCCCTAACTCAGCTCTAATCCAGAGGAATCAAAGTCCATCTCAAGGCCAGGTGTGGTGGCTCATGTGTATAAAATCCCAGCACTTTGGAAGGTAGAGGCAAGAAGACAGCTTGAGCCCAAGAGTTCAAGACTAGCCTGGGCAATATAGTGAGACTTTGTCTCCACAAAATATTTAAAAATTAGCTGGGCATGGTGACATGCACCTGTTGTCCCAGTTACTCTGGAGGCTGATGCAGGAGGATTGCTTAAGACCAGGAGTTGGGAGGCTTCAGTGAACTATGATCACGTTACTGTACTCCAGCCTGGGCAAGAGTGAGATCCTAACTCAAAAAGAAAAAAAATTCATTTCAAATCCCCAGCAGTTGTTTGGCCCCCAATGTTATCCTCCTCACTACCATGAAACTTTATCTTTCATTCTGGAACTAGACATCCCTCTCTTCCCCAACCTCACTCCACTTTCCTTCTTGTTCACTATTCTCCTGCCACACTTGCCTCCTTTCTACTTCCAAACACATTAAGCTCTTTCCTGTCACAAGGCCACTGCACTCACAGATCTCTGTGCCTGCAAGGCTCTTCCCATGGTTGGTTCTCATTCAAAAATCAATGTTGCCACCTCAGTCAGAGGCCCTGTCTTGTCTGCCCAGTGTAAAAGAAAACTCTTACCCTAGTCACTCATCCCCTTCCCAGTTACTGTCTGGCACATCACATTATACTGCTTATTTATGTGTTTGCTTATGAGTTATCAATCCCCCTTCCTAAAATATAAGGCATATAACTTTGTTTTGTTTATCTTTGTATCTTCAGTGCCTAGAACAGTACCATCCACAGAGATGATGTGCGATAAAGACACTGAATAAATGACTCCACCCCCAGGTATAAGTATAGCAAATCTGTATGCCACTGCTAATTGTGTCTCTCCTATGGGTTCTATAAATGCTACTCTAGAAGTTCCTTGCTACTTTGACATACATAAGCTGTATGGTCAATGCACATGTCTGTTCCTTTCCTAGATCTGATATCTGTATGTCCTCTCCTACTTCCAAGCTCCTTCCTACATTCCATATCATGTTCCATGTGCCCTTTTGTCAGAAATGGAAAACCACCATCTATACCCAAAGCCTAGTACATGATAAGAGATCAATAAATATGTGTTGATCAACACTTCCTCTCAGGACTCTGACATGAGTCATTCAAGAGAAGGGCAGTGTCAGAAAACCACACCAAGAAAACATACCTTTCTGTGCTAAGAATTTATCCACCTCTCCTAAAAGAGAATGTAATAATAAAATCTCCAAGGACCAAGCTTGAATACACTTCAGTTATCTCTTTCTTCAATTTCTTCCCATGAGGATCCTTGATTTCTCACGCAAACACACATGTGCATGTGCACGCACACGATCCTGGCCCTCTCAGGCTCTCTTAATTTCCATAATATGTCCAGACAAGTCTAAGTTTGCACATGTACAGAGCATAGGCTAGGTTTAGTTTTCTTTCTCTTTTTAAACAAAAGACAGAGAAATTATAAAAATTTTAAACAAAAGTATACAGAGAAAATAGTGAAAGGTCCATCAAGCCCACTGCTCAAAGCAACTTCTAAATCCTACTATCTAGTCACACAAAAATCAGTTTCCTTACTTAATAACTGTACTTCTGCATTGTATAACATATCTGAGATGTTAGAGTTAGTTCTGGAGTTAATAAAACAAGATATTTAAAACCTGAACTATTTTTAAAGGGGTGTGAAAATAGAAAAAAAATATCATGAGACAAACATTTGAAGAATTGGTTTCCTAAAGAATATCCACAAGACTCAAAGGGAAATACAACTCACCACTGTGATCATCAGTCAAGTTATTGAACATGTTCTGGAAATGCTAATGTAATCCTGAGTAAATAAGATTCAGGCTCTTTGGTAAGAGAAGTTCATGATTTAACAAAGTATATGATCAATTTATTTTTTTAATTTTTTAATTTTTTCCCCCGCTCTATGACCCATTTATATGTACTTAAACCTTACTGCTGTAAAATCAAATATGGAGATCAAAAATTTGAACTGATCTCTGTCTGGTCCATGGCCTTAAAGAGACTGGAACTTGTTCCTTTTAAATTTAATGTACCAGGCAACCCCTTCAGGTCCCCTCCCACTGTGGGAGTTTTTCTGTACTCTTAATAAATATCACTTTCAAAAATAAATAAATAAATAAATTTAATGTGCCCATTTTAACCTAATAATGAAGTATGAAACAAAACCTAATATAGCCAAGGATTTCTCCGTAAGTCTTTGGTACATCTAATACGCAGGATTAAATTTTAAAGTTTTAAAATATTATAAGTAGAATGTCAACGTCAAGGTCCTCCAAATCTTTTTTTGTTTGTTTGTTTTAGCTAAGGTCTTACTCTGTTGGCTCAGGCTGGAGTGCAGTGGCACACTCACGGCCACCACAGCCTCAACCTGCTGGGCTCAGGTGATCCTTTTGCTTCAGTCTTCCAAGTAGCTGGAACTACAGGCAAAAGCCACCACAACTGGCTAATTTTTTGATTTATTGTAGAGATGAGGTCTCACCAAGTTGTCCAGGCTAGTCTCAAACCTGCTCAGGCAAACCTCTCACCTCAGCTTCCCAAAGTGCTGGAATTATAGGAATGAGCCACCATGCCCAGCCCCTCCAAATCTTTTATTTGTCACAAAGGTGCTTACAGCATCACAAACATAACCAAAGCCTGATGTCATATATTATTAAAAGTGCCATTTATTTCCAAAAGGGATTTGACTTATGGTGACTAAACTCTGAAAAACCAGAAGAGAGTGGTGGTTGAAAAAAGTAGATTTGTCACATTATTTACTCAGTGGCAGTTCAGATTCCAATAACTTAACCTTAACCTTTTGCTGAAATGATTTAGGTAAAAAAAAAAACAAAACAAAACTCTGTAACAGCAATATTTTTTAGCTAAGTTCAGGGACTCAAGCCTGTAATTCTAGCATTTTGGGAGACAAGGCAGAAGGACTGCTTAAACTCAAGTGTTCAAGACCAGCCTGGGCAACATAGCAAGACCTCATCTCTACAAAAAATTTTAAAAATTGGCCTAATGTGTTGGCACACACCTGTAGCCTCAGCCACTGGGGAGGCTGAGGTAAAGAGATCATCAGAGTCCAGGAGGTTGAGGCAGTGGTGAGTTATGACCGTACCACTGCACTCCAGCCTGGGCAACAGAGTAAGATTCCAATACAAAAAAAAAAGAAAAAAAAAATTTAACAAAAGCTAAGCTACATATGGTTCCCAAACATCAGTATTCAAACACAAAATGGAATGTAACTGGTATATGAGAAACACTAGAAAGCATATTTATAAAACAAAATCTGGCCAGTGTGATGTCTCATGCCTGAAATACCAGAACTCTGGGAGGCCAAGGCAGGAGGACAGGTTGAACCCAAGAGTTCCAGACCAGCCTGGGCGACATTGCAAGACCTTGTCTCTACCAAAAAATAAAAAAATTAGCTGAGCGTGGTGGTGCATACCAACAGTACCAGTTAGTTGGGAGGCTGAGGCAGAAAGATCACCTGAGCCCAAAAGGTCAAAGATGTAGTGAGCTGTAATCATGCCACTGCTCTCCAGTCTGGGTAACAGAGTGAGACACTAACTCAAAAAATACATACATACACATATACAAAAGCTATTGAATTCCTAAATTCAAGTCTGGGTCAAAGTGCTAGAATCTACACAATTAAAATATCATTGATGATTTTGATGATTAGCCAATCTGGAAACCAGTCATATATATTTTTTAGGAACCTCAATTATTCCCATATATATAAGTCTTTGATTCTATAGCATCTATTCTGTGGTTAAGAAACACACACACCCAACACAAACTTGGTGCTCACTAGTGAAGCTGTCATCTGTTCCCAGGAAATAGAGTATAGTGGTTAAAAGCATTATTACTTCTCTGTTTCACTGGTTTCAAATACTGAGCCTAACCAATTACTAGCAGTGTAACTTTGGACATGTTACTAAACTTCTCTGTCCCCAAGTTTCTTCATCTGTGAGTCAGATATTTAAATTCAAACTTCCCCATGAGGTGTTGTAAGGATTAAATAATTGAACATATACAAAGCATCTAGAAAAGGATCTAGACAATAACAAGGGATCAATAAATGTTGGCATATTTTCATCATTATCATTACTGTTATTATCATTATTTAGTATAAGAAAGAAAGGAGATCCACATGCCTGGAATAGTCAAATATTTCAAAGAACGACCAACACATAAATGTGCGTTGAAGAATGAGAAGGGCTTTAGGGATGATAAGAAGAAACAAAAGCAGGGTGTAAAAAGAATAGAGTAACTAAGGATCTTAGGATTCAAAATGGTCATTTAGGACCATAAACTCAACTGAGTCAAATGGGCCCATTTATAGGCAGCCTGCTTGCCAAGTAGAGGAATGAAGCAACAATTCAACAGACACTGAGAAACCCTAACAGTTCTTAAATGAGGCAGTAATATATTAAATGTAGGTTTCTAAAATTCCTGCCTGGGCAAGGTGCCAGCCTAACAAAGATAAGTCATTCATGCATCCTGAAAACACTCTTGTCTGCTAAAAGAATTAGATACCAAATAACTAGAATCTTGCAAAATGGGTAGAGGCATATATAAACAAAACAGAAATGTCTAGTATAAAAAGATCAAAAGAGACATTTGTAGAATACTTGCACGTTAGTAGCATAGGGATACTTCAAGGAAATGGCCAAAATCATGAAAATTACACGTGTGACACTGTATTTGTATATACACTTCTTTCTTCAGAATATCTCCAAGAGTTCCTAGTTAAGGAATAAAATATTGGCCAAGTACGGTGGCTCAAGCCTGTAATTCCAGCACTTTCACAGGCAGAGGCGAGAGGATTGCCTGAGTCCACGGGTTCAAGGCTAGCCTGGGCAACATGGTGAGACCTTGTCTCCACAATAAATCAAAAAATTAACTGGGCATGGTAGCACACATCTGTAGTTCCAGTTACTTGAAAGGCTGAGGTAGAAGGATCGCCGGAGCCCAGTGGGTTGATGCTGGGGCTGACCATGAGGGTGCCACTGCACTCCAGCCCAGGAGATGGAGTGAGACTCCAACTCAAAAAAGAAATAAGATATTTATTTTTTTTAAGGGTAATTGCTCTCCAGTACCTTTTCTCAAGAGAAAAAAAAAAGGACAGGCGCGGTGGCTCATGCCTATAATCCCCGCACTTTGGGAGGCAGAGGTGAGAGGATTGCGTGAGCCCACAAACTCAAGACCAGCCTGGGCAACTTGGCAAGACCTCATTTCTACAATAAATCAAAAAGTTAGCCGGGCATAGTGGCGCATCCTGTAGTTCCAGCTACTTTGAAGGTTAAGGAGGAAGGATCTCCTGAGCCCAGCAGGTCGAGGGTGTGGTGGCCGTGAAAGTGCCACTGCACTCCAACCTGGACAACAGAGTGAGACTCCAACTCAAAAAAAAAAAAAAAACCTTTCAGAGTATATCTCCAATCTCCTTTGGCTAGCATTATGCAACCTTCCCAAATCTCTAAATTTTACCACCTCTAAAAGTTACTATCTCAAAAATTATTTGAAAAATACTCGGCTATTAATCAGATCTTCAATAGAATAGAATCACAACACTTAAATCCCTGATCCAGGCCATACGCAGTGGTCCATGTCTACAATTCCAGTACTTTAGGAAGCCAAGGTGGGAGGATCGTTTGAGGCCAGGAGTTTGAGATTAACTTGGGCAACACAGCAAGACCTTATCTCTAAAAAAAATTTGGAAATAGGCCAGGCATGGGGTGGAGTACCTGTATTACTTGCTATAAAGAAGGCTGAGGCCAGAAGCTGCAGTGAGCTGTGATCCAGCCTGGGCAACAGAATCAGACCCTGTCTCTTAAAAAAAAAAAAGTTCCTGATCCAATCAATGGTAAATGGCATTCGACTGTTACTGTCATTAAAATAACTGCAACTATTGTTCTTAAGTTAAAATTTAGTTGGGACAATTATCATGAAGTACAGTGGCCCTTGTTAAATCCACTTTTGGACCTTGGAAAAATGCTTACGAATTCACAGAATTCAAATAAGAAATAGTGCAAATTGTCATCAAGTTCAAAACTCTTCCCATCACATTAAAAATGTACAGTAACATATAAAAGGGCAATTCCTCCTTCCCCCATCTTTACCACGCAAACTATAAACGCCTCTGACATCCTTATTCTTTTTTGTCACCATACTTACCAATAGCTATACTTTGTTGCTTACACCAAATTAAAATGAAGAAATGCACTGTGCTACACCTTAGTATGTTGCTACAATGCCTGATTCATGATGCTATGGAAAACCTATCTACCTATGTGACTTCGGTTAAGCTACACTAATAAATGCTGGTAATAAAAATATGGGAGGCTCACAGGGGTGAATTTTATCACATTTCAGGACCATAGTGTTCATCTCATAATGGTAAGCCTCCTTGTCATATCATATAAGGGAAGCTAAAGACAAGCGAGATCCAAAATCACATAATACAATAGACCTTGAACAACACAGATTTCAACCACATGGGCCCACTCATAGGCAGACTTTTTCCAAGTTCTACCAAGTGTGCCTGCCCCCGCCCCCCGCCTCCCCTTTTACCTCTTCCACCCATCCACCTCTGCCACCCCTGAGACAGCAAGACCCATGCCTCCTCCTCCACAGCCTACTCAAGGATAAAGACATTTATGACGAGCCACTTCCACTTAACGAACGTTAAATATGTTTTCTCTTGCTTATGATTTTTTAATAATGTCTTCTCTAGCTCACTTTATTGTAAGAATACAATACACAGGGGTCGGACGCAGTGGCTGAAGCCTGTAATCCCAGCACTTTGGGAGGCTGAGGTAAGAGGATTGCCCAGGGGTCTGAGACCTGCCTGGACAACTTTGTGAGACCTCATCTCTTCAATAAATCAAAAAATTAGCCAGGCATGGTGGTGAACATCTGTAGTTCCAGCTACCTGGAAGGCTCAACTGGAAGAATCGTCCGAGCCTAGCAGGTCGAGGCTGCGGTGGCAGTGAGCGTGCCACTTCACTCTAGTCAGGGTGACAAAGTGAGACTCCTACTCAAAAAAAAAAGAATACAGTACACAATACATATAACATACGAAGTATATGTTAATTGGCAAGGCTTCCTGTCAACGGTAGGCTATTAGTGGTTAAGTTTTAGGGGAGTCAAAAGTTAAACATGGGATTTTCAACTGCACAGGGGGTCGGGACCCCTAATCCTCATGTTGTTCAAGGGTCAATAGTATGCTAGTGGAGAAACTCCAAAGGTAACAACTTGAATCTATTAAATATGATCTGTTTAATTTTTCAAAAAGTCTATGACAGGGCACTATGTCAAAAACCATTCCACCAAAAAAAAAAATCTTTCGCTATGTAATCGGGAGTAATATGTTAAGCTAGAAAGGAAATCCATTATCAGTAGGAAATAGATGATAGAGACAACTATTAATAAAAGCTCTGGTTGAAAGAATTCAGAAAATAGTATCCCTAAGAAATTAATGGTACGATTTAAAGAAAAGCAGCACAGTTTCATTTCATATAGTCTGTTGCAAAATGGAAAACAACAACCAATTAAAAACATCGAGAATCCTTGGTAGAATACTTGTGATTAAGCTCTGTAAAAACCCAGGCACAGAGGCTCATGTCTATAATCCCAGCACTCTGGGAGGCAGAGTGCTGGGATTGCCTGGTCCACAGGTTTGAGACCCACCTGGGCAACTTGGTGAGACCTCGTCTCTACAATAAACCAAGTATTAGCTGGGCATGGTAGCGCACTCCTGTAGTTCCAGCTACTTGGAAGGCTGAGGCAGAAGGATCACCGGAGCCCAGCAGGTCGATGCTACGGTGGCCAGAAGTGTGCCACTGCACTCCAGTCTGGGCGACAGAGTAAAATGCCGACTCAAAAAAAAATAAAAAAGGAAAAAAAGACATGTCTCTGAACCTCACACAAAGGGGATTAATATTTTTAAAGCAGAGTGAATATACATGTGAAATATACATTAGATAGTTACACAAACTAAATTAGCTTTCTAACTTGGCATAATGACAGGAAAGTTGGAAGAGAAAGTAAAGGAAAATATTCAATAGCTTAAAATTAACAATGAGCCCCTTTATTCAAGGTAGGATGGCTCTCCATTTCAGCTGGGAAGGACTGAAAGTCTTTCTGTCCTTTTCTAGAAGGGAAACTCTGCAGCTGGCATGTCTGGAGAATCACTCAGCTGTATTCACAGTTCTACTCCCAGTCAAGCAATGGCAAGAAAAGTCTTCATCTTCACCATGCACTGAATCAAATAGAGAAACGTCGACTTCAAGGTGTTCAAATTTCATCCTTCATGGACCAGTTCTATTAATTTCTCCTGCAGGAAGTCAACCCTCACAAAAAGACTTACACCCACTAAAACTGAGAAACGCTTACCTGAATCTGTCATTATTGTCTTGTGACAGGTCTTATGACACTGTCTAGTACTCTAGTACTATGCTTATTTCTTTTCCACTCAAGCTTTGTACCTCCTAATCCTTTATATCTTTTCCAATGGGCTCTAGGAAGTATTTCTATAACTACTGAATTCATAGTAAAGTGTTTCCCAATTCTTTCTCTGTTCTGTGTTATACTCCCAAACAGAGCTCCATACTCTAGGAAATGGTAAATTTCTTCTGTTTTTCAAATCCAATTAAAACTTTGTCTGAGCTTGTAACAATTTATACTCTCCTAACTCTTGAGAATCAAAGTCATTATTATATGGGCATTGAAAAGTCTGACCTCATTCTTACCTAATAAAGAAACATCTAAAATGTATTTATGGAGAATTGAGAAATTATCTTCAGATAATTCAAATACTGACAGTGAAGAAAAAGGCTCTAACATTATACATGAGAAAATAAAACACAGCAGAATTTCAACTTTAGGAGGTTGCATTTAAAAGATGTTCCTGGCCAGCCACAGTAGCTCATGCCTGCAATCCCTGCACTTTGGGAAGCCAAGGTGAGAGGATTATCTGAGCCCAAGGGTTTGAGACCAGCCTGGGCAACTTGGTGAGATCTTGTCTCTGCAAAAAAAAATCAAGAAATTAGCTGGGCGTGGTGGTGTGTACCTGTAGTTCCAGCTTCTTGGAAGGCTCAAGTGGAAGGATTGCCTGAGCCCAGAAGGCTGAGGTTGTAAGCATGCTACTGCACACCAGCCTGGGTCATGGAGTGA
Organism: Carlito syrichta; assembly: GCF_000164805.1. Lineage (NCBI taxonomy): Eukaryota > Metazoa > Chordata > Mammalia > Primates > Tarsiidae > Carlito > Carlito syrichta. The sequence continues at coordinate 181,664 of NW_007245634.1, forward strand.
GACTTTGGCTCAAAAAAAAAAAAGTCCTAACAAATACATAATCCTTCTTGTAATTCCATAATGAGGAACATCAACCGGCCAAAATATAGCCTTGAATTATGCAACAAGTCTCTTATTTCTTATAAAATATACTGGCAAAGACCAACAAACCCACACTGCTACTAGGAAACCCATCCCCACATTCCATGGCTTCAGGGCAACTCCATAAACACAGGGTCATAAAAAGACAGCCTGCAAACTCCTGGAGCCAGCACTCCATTTTAAGGATAGGGAATTGAAGTCAATGACATGTGATCATGCAGTTACAGCAATCTAAGGGTCTTAAAAAGTTAGTAGGAATAGCCAATCTTATCTTAGAAATCTACCCAAAAACGGTATATAAAATCTATATGATACAGATGACAAACCAATTTGAGTAAAATGATAAAATTTTACAGCTTGTATGCTTTAAGATAGGTCATATTCTGCATATTCACATGCAGATATAACAAAATCTCAAGAAACAGAATGCTCAATCTCCTGCCAGTGGCTTATTTGCTTCAAGACACAATTTGATACCCCAGAGTTCCAATGTTATAAAGGAATGTAAATGGAGTTCAGTATAATATCTCCCCAGAGGAAATCTGGAGTTCAGTATAATATCTCACCAGAGGAAAAAGTGTATACTTTTGGACTCTAAATATGAAAACACAGATTCCCAGCTAAGCATAAACTTCTGACTTTTTTCCCCCAATTTCAATAGACAGTAAGTTAAAAAATATAACTGCTATGTTCCCTACAACTATGGGGGTTAATATTTAATGTTTCAAGTATCCAAATAATTTTCTTTCTTTGTTAATTTTATAATATTATTATAAAAATGACAATGGAGAGAATACTGTATGTTAGAACTTGCTAAGAATTTCATATGGGGCTGAGGGCGGTGGCTCACACCTATAATCCCAGCACTTTGGGAGGCTGAGGTGAGAGAATTGCCTGAGCCTGTGGATTCGAGACCAGCCTGGGCAACTTGATGAGACCTCATCTCTACAATAAATCAAAAAATTAGCCGGGCATGATGGCGCATGCCTGTAGTTCCAGCTTCTTGGAAGGCTGAGGTGGAAGGATCGCCTGAGCCCAGCAGGTCGAGGCTGTGGTGGCCGGGAGCGTGCCACTGCCCTCCAGCCTAGGTGACACAGTAAGACTCCAATTAAAAAATAATAATAATAATTTCATATTCATTATTAAAATAAGTGAATCGTTAAATTACATGTTTTAAGAAAAGCTTTCAGGTCTTAATTACTTCTTGATACTATTAATTAAAGAACCTGATGAACAATGAAAAATACTCCAGTAATTTCACATCATTAAGACAGAATAAGCATAACTAGAGAACTAATTAAAATGAGAAGTTTAAAATTATAACATTAATAATCTTACCACAAGATAAATTAGTGATTAAACACAAATCTTTATTATATTAGGCAACATTCCTAGACTTATTTAAACCACACACAAGGGGTTAAAAATAACGACAAGGAAAGGCCAACAGCCTAGCAGCCCAGTGGAGCCAACATTCCCTTCTCCCCTCCCCCTCTCTTTCCAGTCCTCTCCAGTCCAGAATGAACTGCATGCCCCACTGCACAAGGCCCAAAAAGGTCACAGTAGATGGCAGAGACTTTTGTAAGAGAACAGAAATAACTCAGCAGCTTTGTTACCGTAGTCTCTTTTAATCAGTATGCTCAAAATCCTTTAATTAGCACTCTGTCTACACAAGGAAAGCATTTCTTCTGTGCCAGGGAGGACACGTATATATGTACACACTGTTCTGTTGTATCAGCACCACAATGTGGAGCTAGCACCTTAAGCTGTCTGCCAGGAAACTAAAGCACAGAAAACTTTTTTAAAGGTATGGTACCACAAAATTTACATATCCATTTGCATTTCTATTCTCAAACAACAAAGTAATGATTAAGTTCCTCTAATATAGCATCAATTTATTTCTGGACATATTTTCCAGCAAAAATAAAAGTTTTTAAAACTAAGTAACTTTCTTTGTACAAAATAAAGTAGACTTTTTAAACTTAAAATAATGTTAGTAAAACATGAAAACAGATAACATTCAAATATTTTTCCTTTTTTCATAATATATCTTCAGTAGAAGATAAAAACACCACCTCATTCAAACAGGAACAAACCACAACACGCAGTTTTTTTTTTTAGTCAGAGTCTCACTCTGTCTCCCAGACTGGATTGCAGTGGCACGCTCACAGCCACCGCAGCCTCAACCCATTGGGCTCAAGAGATCCTTCCGTCTCAGCCTTCCAAGTATCTGAAACTACAGGGGTGCATCACCACACCCAGCTAATTTTTCTTGATTTACTACAGCAACTAGGTCTCACCAAGTTGCCCAGGTTGGTCTCGAATCCGTGGACTCAGGCAACCCTCTTGCCTCAGCCTCCCAAAGTGCTGGGATTACAGGCATGAGCCACCATGTCTGGTCACAAAACACATTTTCACATGGATACTTTACATTAAAAATTCCATCCAATTACAAAAGGTCTTAAAACTTACAAGCTAGATTAAACACACACACACACACACACACACACACACACACACACACAAACACACACATATTTCCTTCAAAAATCTGATTGACTGGAATAAAGGCAGAAATTGGTGATAAATTAAAAATAACTTTTTTTTTTTTTTATAGTCTGGGTTTCACTCTGTTGCCCAGGCTGGAGTGTAGTGGCACAATCACAGTTCACCACGGTCTCAACCTCCTAGACTCAGGGGATCCTTCTACCTCAGCCCCCTTACCCCCCTGGTAGCTGGAACTTCAGGTACACGCCACCACACACAGCTAATTTTTAAATTTTTTTGTAGATACTAGGTCTCACTATGTTAGCCAGGCTGGTCTCGAACTCCTGGGCTGAAACAATCCTACCTCATCAGCTTCCCAAAGTGCTGGAATTACAAGCATGAACCACCGTGCCAGGACTTAAAGATAACTATTTTAACATCCACAGCCAAAAAACAAAGAAAACTTCATTAGTAAAATGGGATTTGCAGTATTTTAATAGGGATATGTAGGTGCTACAAACTGATTTTAAATCATTCAAAATCAAGCTGGATATACACATATTGTAAGATTCAGAGTGGGTACATATATATTATACTTACATGCATAATTAAACAAAATGATAATCTTCTAAATATCTGATTAGAGAAACAACCTAACTAAATTTAAGATAAAGTGAATTATTAAGGAGATAGCATAACATAACCACTTGAAAGTCAACTTTTCCGCACCAGCCATGTGAGCTCACAGCATAGTTCTATACAATGGGAATACTACTATTCCACAGATCAGTGTGAGAATTAAATGAGATGATACTTTTACAGCACTTGGTAAAAACCCAAAAGTTTATTGGTAAGACTATAAAGCACATGTAGTGGAGAAACATGAAATAGATTTATTCATGCACTGCACAAAAGTACAAATTGGCATAACCTATCAAAATGACATAAAAATACAAATATTAGTATATGTACTATGTACTTATATATGGTATTCAGCACAGCACTGTTTGTAATAGCAATATTGGAAACAACATAAATGCTTTCAGTAGGAGAGTGGTTAAATAAATGCACTTCTCAATCAGAGATTAACATTTGAGGGGAAAAAAAAACAAAAACAACAACAAATCTCCTTATATATTAACAAGAGGGAGTTCACCATGGCAAATTGTTCAGAAAAAAGCAACGTGCCGGGCACAGCGGCTCATGCCTGTAATCCCAGCACTTTGAGGGATGGAGGCAAAAAGACTGCCAGAGCTCAGGGGTTCGAGACCAGCCTAGGCAACTTGGTGAGATTTTGGCTCTACAATAAATAAAAAAAGTAGCCAGGTATGGTAGCACATGCCTGTGGCTCCAGCTACTTGGACGGCTGAGGCAGAAGGATCACCTGAGCCGTGAGCATGCCATGGCACTCCAGCATGGGTAACAGAGTAAGTCTCTGACTCAAAAAACAAAAAAAGAAAAGAAAAAGAAAAAAGCAAGTTATGGGGAAAATGTGTATAAGGTATAATATGCTACCACCTGAGAAAAAGAAGAGTAAAAATTCATGTTTATTTGAATATGCAAAAACAAACCCTCTAGAAACATAAAAGTCTTTAATAGTAATAATTACCTACTGGTGATGAAAGTGAAACAGGGCCTGACATAGAGTCCAGCCTCAACAAACAGAAACTATAATTACTCCTCCCATTAGTACTATCATCATCATAATGAACACATACCCTTAAAATATATACACCGAATACATTCAAACTAAGTAATGAGGTAAAAAGCCAAATCTCAATTATTCATAAGCTGACTATCTAGTTGGAAATCTAAGCTCTTCATTTCCTCTTCAAGGTAAGTAGCTTTTGGCCATTTTACTGCTGGCTCTCACCTCCACCAGAAAGCGAGTGAGCCAAAAATGGTCATTTTATTCCATTTTGATCGACAGTTTTTGACAATCAGATTTTGGAGCTAAAGGGACCATTAAAATCCCACAGGATAACTTTCCAAATGAGCTATAGAGAAACAAAGATTTAGGGAATTCCCTAAATTAGGGATAGTTCAAAAATTTTGAGTCTGCCTCCTACTTAAATGTTTTTTCATTTTATTACTGATAAATGGGTAGGGAAACAGGAAATAAGTTAAATTGAAGTAAATTATCCTTGCTGAATTCCCTCCCTCCCCCTATTTTTTATTAAAGATAACTAAATGTGCTGAAATCAAATCCTACAAGCAATCATAATAATTAGAGTATAGGTCAACAGAGAATTTAACAACTCAGTCGTAAGGTTTTCAGGACCAAGTATTGAATGAACATCTGAAACAAAACCTGTAGTTTGCTTACACTAGAGATTGTCAGAGGCATGTTGAAATCCTTGCCACCTTGCAGCCGGAAACCCCAAGGAGCTGGGCCAACCAAGGACACACTGTAGTTGCTCATGGTTCTAAGGGCTCAAAGTCCAATGCCAGGAAATGAAAGACACTGTGAAAGAAAATTATACGGTTAACAAAAATGTTTACTTGAAACCCTAGTACATACTTAAGTGCTTTTAATATAAAGTCAACTATGATATTGTACTTAGTATTTTATTTTGAGAGGTGGGGAGATGTACAGGATAGATCTATATTATGTTCTTCATTAATTTCAGTCTAAGAAAAGGAAACTATGAGCTAATATGCAATTTTTACACTCCTGTCAATTTCCATAGTCTAAAAATTCCATATCAGAATGTATTTCTAGACATTTGATCAGTTTTACAACTTACTACACTCCAATTCTGTGGCTTCTTGCACACAAACTTTAACTCAAAGTGCTTTACAACACTTTGTTAATGTATGTTAGAACAAGACTTTATTTCAGGTTGAATTCAGAATGAATTTTCCCTTCCCTCCAACTCATGTATTCTTTTGTCTGAAATTGGCAACAGTCTTTCAATTACTAAAATTCTAAGTCACTCTAACATATGAAAGAGACTGCAAATCAGTCAGCTCCCATTCTTACTTTCCAAATATTAAATTCTCTAAACTGAGAAGTCGTTTTTTAATGCACAAAACTCTAAAAAGCTCTACAGTCAAGAGCTACAACTCATGTTTCCTCCTACAGGGACATGGTACTTTCCACACTTCAAGTAATATCTACTTTTCCTTCATATAAGCAATGAATAGGCAGCACTCTAGGACAGTGATATTTTAGTCAGAACCTGCTTTCAAGAACATGACTAGATGTGGTAGAAGTGCAATTTAACACATTAAATTGAACTGGTACTACAGAAAATAACCAGCATTTCAGTGCTTTCCTCTTTCTGTGTTTTGCTGTGTGCTCATAACGCTCATCCTAATACTTCAATATAATTTATTTGTAAAGAAAAAGAAAAAAAGTCTGACTCGAACTTCCTATTGGTTGTTATAGTGACAAGAAAGACTGGGAGGAACGAAGATTTTTTGTTGTTGTTGGAGTTAACTGTCACTGTCACTGTCAATGTCACTGTCGCCAAGTGGTAGTGCAGTGGCATGCTCGTGGCCAACGCAGTCCAGATCTGCTGGGCTGAAGCAATCCTTCCACCTCAGCCTTCCAAGTAGCTGGAACCACAGGCATGGATCACCACATCCTACTAATTTTTTTACTTACTGTAGAGACAAAGTCTCGCCAAGTTGTCCAGGCTGGTCTTGAACCCTTGAGCTCAGGCAATCCTCTCACCTCTGCCTTCCTTCATTTTTTTTTTAAGTGGAATACTAAGAAACAGAATTGCCCCCTCTTTAAAAAATATTATAAACATAACGTAGGGACCGCACTCACCTTAGAGTGCTGGCCTTTTTCCTGTCTATGGGAAGTGATCTTTTCTTAAATAAATCTTTTCTTCCTTCAAAAAAAAACTTAAATAATATATAATTTTTAAAACATACCTCCATGGAAATTCTGGGCTGTTCCACCAAACCACCACTAATATTACCTCTCTCAAAATATTTTTTCTTTTTTTAACCCAATCAAAATTTCTAGCCCATCACACCAAATTCTTAGTGGTAGACAGATACTCGAACCACTGGGTATATTTAAAGCAAACACATTCCTTCTTCTTATAAAGGAAAAATGAGGTAAAACTTTCAAATAAGCCGGGTTCTTCAAGAAAAATTATATCATGAAAAATCTGCACTGCATCTCTCTAGAGACCAGAAATGCTTTTCCACTGGCATGGTAATACAGTGAACTACTCAGCAACAACACATTACTCCTATACTCAAGTAACACGTACAGGGCACTGAAAAAGACCAAAGGCCACACCAGAAGTCAAACTGTTAAATACAGGTGAAAAGCTAATGATGAGGAATGAATAATAAGCAACACATAATTCAATTGCTTTCCTGCTATAAAAAGAGGAGATTTCATAAAACCAGCAGAAAAACTATCTTATCAGCACACAATACAAATCAGAAGCATGTAAAGCCAACTGACATTTCACAGGCAGCCTGCCCTTCTTTTTTAATCTTTAACTTGTGCCAGAGGAGGAATGTGAAAGTTAGGCTCAATTTCCTCTGGCTCCATTCTTCCCTATGTGAAATTGTATTTCGTGTATGTATCATCTCATTACACGCAACTTTCCTTTCCTTGGGGACTCCCTTCCTGATGTCTCCCATTTGTTATTAAAATTTCTACCACTTGCAAGGTCACAACCACACTACAAAACCAGTGTCAGTTCATTTCTAGTTAGTGTCAGTTCACTTCTGGATTTTCCTTCTGCTAGCTTCATCTGAAACTCATTTGCCTTAAAACGTTCTGTGCCCCAAGTCATGGCAATATTTGTATTGGCCTTTTCCAGGGCTCCTCCATCTGGTTACGAGTGCCATTGTGCACTCTTCCTAAAACACCAAGCAGGCAGGAAATAGCAGCCTACTCTGCTTTCAAACACGTAGAAAAATGTTGGAATTTCTGTATAGTTATGGATGGTCTTTTAGAGAAAGTTTAAACAATGTCTTTGCTCTAGTACTAGGAAAGGAAGCCTGGTACTTCCCACACTTGTATTCCAGCTTCTCTGATGGGGGGGGGGGGGGGG
>NW_007245634.1:189363-201822 GCF_000164805.1 Carlito syrichta
GGGTATCGAGGGCCAAGAAGGACCTGAATTAAAGTGAAATATCTTGAGATTCTATCTCCCTCCCCACTGCCCCCCCCAATCCCGACGGAGATATAATAGAGAACTAAAGCCACAGGCACAGGATGAAAGCCGCCGACAAGACAGTTTTCCAGGAGAGGTTCACGCCTAGCCCTGTTTGCCAAATAAGGCTCCTGAGCGGGCTGTTTCCATGGCAGGCGGGTTCAGACGTCCTCGCGATCAGGAAGGCGCACTCAGGATAGGATCTGGGGATCACACCCTAGACCTGCCCTGCTCAGCGCAGTGCAGCTACGAATTTTCTTTCCAAGCTCAGCCCTGTCCATACGCCCTTCCTCTTTCCATTTATTGTTAGACGCACCGAGGCACCGTCTTGCAAAAGCCCCAACAAGCACGTACGTATACATCGGGTGCTCCTGATAGATCAGTTTTGTAAACGAGCTTTATTTCTGGGCGCACGGGAACTTTTCCTCCAAACAGGTTACACAATGGCAAATATCTGATGGGTACAGAAGTCGCTGGAGAGCAAACAAACAAAACGCGAAGACGCCTTTCCCGCTCTCTACCCTTACCCGCGAGAGATTCGCGCAGGGCATAGGTGTTCCCGGTCGCCGAGGTGGCAGCCCCGCGGAGCCCGCAGCCGGGCGGCTGGGTGCCCGGGAGCCCCCTGGCGCCCGCCCTCGCCAACCTCGGGCAGCCAGAGCCCGCGCCCCCGTCTCCGTGCGCTCGCCGCGGCCGGGCTGCAGGGACTCCCAAGGATCGCCCTCTGGCCTCACGCCCGCTCCCGCCTGCCGCTTCCCGGGCGCTCCTGTCCCCACGCCGCCCTCCCACCTCCGCCGCTCGGTGCCCGGAAAGCACCTGAGCGGGTAGCCCAGCGCGGGGAGAGCCCCCTCCTCCTTTCAGGCTGGGTTTCCCCCCGCGCTCGGCGCACTGCGACCGCTGCTCTCCCTCCTCTCCGCCCGAGACGCAAGACGCGCAACCCCGCCGACTGCCATTCACCTCGGGTCCGGCGCGGCGCTGCCTCCGCCTCAGACTAGCGCTGACAAGTGACTCGGTGCGTGCGCCGTCCCCAGGACCCGCGGTAACTTCCGCCTCCTGGCTCTCCCTGGACCCGCCCCCCACCCCCGGTCCGGGGCACGCCCCTCCGCTCCCGGCCACGCCCCCAGGCCAGCAGCGTCTCGCCCCCGAACCTAGGCTGGGAAGGCTGCGAGGGAGCCCAGTGCGCGGGCTTGCTGGGACCGGCTGGAGCTGCGGCGGCAAAACAATTGCGCTACTGAGTTTCGTTGGGAGTAGTCTTAGGGGATTTTGAGCGGTGCCTGGCAAAGGTGCAATCCTCCGCGAGTCTCTTTTGTAGTGGGTGCATTTCTCTCTCCAGTAACTTGGATCGGCCAGCAGTTGCTCTGGCTAAAAATAGAAGGGAGCTTTAGATAAATTCCTGCCTATGATACTGCCTGGTTTTTTTTGAAAGAGCTTGGTATGCCCTGAGAAGTGCAGACCCAGAAGTTTGCTGTCAGGAGGTGAAAATCGGTAACCCTAACATGTAAAAGTTAACCCTGTCATCATACCAGAAGACAGTGGGAAAAAACAGCGGTCAAAGTGGTTTAACCCGTCATGTTTCTTAGCTTTGGCCCCCTCCCCAACTTTGGGAAGGTGAATCAATCTCTCTTTCCCTCTCTCTCCCTCTCCTCTTTTTTCTCTCTCTCTAAGTTATTTTCTAAGTAAACCATATTTTCCAATCTAGAAAAAAAAAGCGGTTTAACCACTATATCCTCAACTTATCTTTCCAAGTCCAAATCCATAGCAGCCTCCTCTCTTGCTTCTATAGGGTGACTTGAATTAGCCCAAGAAATTTATTCATAAGCAAATTTGAATAATGTTCAGTGAACAGAAAAGTGTCTTTTACACTGTGAAATTGGCTTATAAAATGTGAAAAAGACAATCCCCGTCCCCAAGAAGTGCAAGCAAAATTCTAAAGGAAAAAGTCCAAAGTTGCTCGCCAGAACGGTAACCACGTGCACCTATGGAACAATGAAATGTGGCTACTGTGACTGAAGCTCTGAATTGTCTTGTTTTATATAATTTTAATTAATTTAAATTGAAAAACTGAATCAGGACAATATATTTCCCTTACATACTACTTTGTTTGGGGAGGACTACATTTCACCTTACCATTTAAAATTTAATGCTCAAATTGAATTATGTTGGAAGTGTAAAATGCACACTGGATTCCAAAGACAGTCTGAAAATAAGAGTGTGAAATATTTTGTTAGTAATTTTATATTGACTGCATGCTGAAATTATATTTTTATAGTTGAAATAAAATATATGATTAAACTTAATTTCAGAGAACTTAAAATTATTTGCATGCCTCACATTATACTTTTATTGAACAATGCTTGTCCATAGCTTTCATCCCATTTTCCAAAAGATTAATTTTGGGGAAAGGATTTCTTAGCAGGAGAGCTGGTTTTCAGAGTGCTTTAATATATGTCATTATGTTTGACACCTCACCCAAAAATAAAATAAATAGCAATAGCTATCATTTTCAAATACCTACCACATGCCAGGCAGTGTAGTAATCCTTACAATAACTTTATAAGTTGATTATCATCCTCATTTGTAGATTAAAAAGTTAAGGTAGCAAAAGCAATTGCAGTGTATGACAAGTCCACAGGGCCATGCAAGAGTACCCTGCTGGAGTGCCATGACTGCACCTCCTCATCTGTTTGCTAAAGATACACTTCATTGAGCCTGGATTAACAAAGATTCATTAAAGACGTCAAAAGCCACAGATAATTCATGGAGGTATCACCCAAAGGATAAGCATCTTGAGACCATGTAAGAGCTGAGAGTGTGCAGACTATTGCAAATTCAATTTTAGCCCACAGTTTAGCCTGCATCTGAGTTTAAAACCTGGGATATACAGTAAATGAATCAAGTTAAGGTATCTTGCATAGACAAATATTTATCCAAGTGTCCCCCAAAGGGCCAATTACATCAAAATGCCATAAGCAGCTTTTTAAAATTGCTTTTTCCTGGATCCCATCCAGACCCAGAATTCTTGCAGGATAAGCCCCCAGAATTCTTTTTTAGCAAACACTCCCTCCTCTACTTCCAGGTAATCATTAAACTGTAATGTTTAAAAGCTACCTCCCTAGAGATAGCCCTTCATCCCCGATGTACTGCGCTTTGGTGAGAACCATGCATCCCAGATAGCAGCAATTTATCTCAGTTTCCCCATCTTAAATGAAATGATCTTCATAAATAACCTTGTGAAATTATCATGAGGAGTAGAGATAATCCTCATGATTATGGCACAGGGTAGGGAGTTCCAAAAATTGTATACACATTTGAAGTAATGTTCTCTATGTATTACTTTTACACTGATGGTAACCACTTGGAGCACCTCTTATAATTGCAGAAGGCAAATATGACTTGTATGCATCTTTTGTTATCAGTATATATTATAACAATTGTAATACAGTTTTTTTCCTTTCTTAAAATGTGTATATGTTTTTTTTGGCACCCTCTGTATATAAAGGACTACAGGCTGAGTGTAGTAGCTCATGCCTATATTTCCAGCACTTTGTAGGGCAAGGCAGAAGGATAGCCTGAGCCCAGGAGGTTGAGGCTGCAGTGAGCCATGATTGTGTCACTGCACTCCAGCCTGGGCCATATAGTGAGACCACCAATCAAAAAGAAAAAAAAAACTTTCTAAAAAATACGGTCGGGAGCAGTGGCTCAAGCCTTTAACCCTAGCACTTTGGGAGGCCGAAGCGAGAGGATTACCTGAGCCCAGGGACTCAAGACCAGCCTTGGTCAGACCTTGTCTCTACAATAAATCAAAAAATTAGCTGGTGTGGTGGCACATGCCTAAGGTTCCAGCTACTTGGAAGCCTGAGGCGGAAGGATCGTCTGTGTCCAAATGGGTCAAGGCTGCAGTGACTCTGAGCGTGCTACTGCACTCCAGCCTGGGTGACACAGTGAGACTCCAACTCAAAAAAAAAAGGGGACATATTTTTTCAGAGGAAGATACAGAAACTTAGATTAAGAAATTTAACCAAGGGCACACAACTAATCATTGATGGTAGTTAAACAAAAGGTCTGATTCTAAAAACCATGTTCATTTCATCACAACACACTGCCTCTTGGTAAACTCAGTAAGTCATCCAGCTTAAAGGCCAGAGAAAGACCAAATGCTATAGAAACTAGCACTGCTGAGGGCCATGGAGGTGCAATCTGCAGAAAATTATGAAAATTAAATAAATGCTGAATTATTAGTAGATGAGGGAGGATGAAACTCCTCATTCATTTCCAGTAGAATGCGTGCCTTAAATTGTTTTACAATGAATTGCCAGTGAGCTATTCTGACTCCCCTTTTCCACCTCCCTCATAACTAACATTGAAGGACTGTCTGTGACTACAGACAAGCAGGAAGATAACTGATCCATTGGGAAATCAAACCGGTGTCCTTGACCTCGTTAATTCCTGTGGAGTTAATCAATAAGGCACTGACCACAACAGAAACCATATTAAAAACTTTATTTTATCATAACTAGGGAAAGAAAAGCTACAGAAGGAAAAATAAAAGAGATCAAAAGATTAATCCAGCAGGAAGAGTTTTTACGACTATTCCATCTAAATACAGTATTTACCTAAGTGTATAAATGTTTTCTCTAACACTTTATTATCCAATGTATGACTCAGAACCTCTTGTAGCACTTCAAAAATAACAGAAACTTTTAATTACAAGATGGCATGGCTGTTATGAGTTTTTATAGTTGCCCCTAATAAACTATGAAGCACCAGTCTTTAAAATGTTCTTACATTATTCTAAGTCAATTTATCTTTTAAGTATGAATCCTGAAAGGTAAATAAAGCACTTGTAGTATGAGTATTTAATATTTAACATCTGGAATGGAAAGGAAACATTAACTATTCTAATACCTAAGGAAACATTTGATAATCTAGGGAGAAAAGATAGAAGAAATAATGTCATTCTGAAGGTCACTAAGGAATCCTGGGAGTAAGGCAGAACTAAAGCAGGCACAGAGAGAGTGGGAAGGAATACTGGATGAGAAAGACTGTAAGGGCAGATTCACGAAGCCTATAGATAACTGAGCAAATGTGTAATTGAGGAAGAAGGCAAAGGGATTCAAGTCTTGGTGTTTTGGGGGGTGGTATGAATAACTGATATTGAAGAAAGAGGAGCAAGATTTTGGGAACTATGCATTTGACTGGCAGTTTCTAGTAAGGAAAAAAAAAGCCAGTTGGTAAGAGAAGGGTAGGAATAAGAAAGATAAAAAGAACACCGAAAAAAAGTGCTGGGGAGCTCCAAAATTTGAGATTTCAGAAGGGGAGGAATGTTTCTCCTGAGAAGATCAAGGTTTAGCCAGTCTGATGTTTTACTTGGATGAAGCCGATTCATTGAGGAGTCTAGTGGATGGTGGAGAGGATAGAGAGTATATGCAGTAGTGATTCTGGAGTTGGGATGGAAACAAAACATATGGGTCAATTATAGAAAAAGTATAGTCTATAAGGATGTTGCAGTAGCAACCCATTATCTTTGGGAGATATGCTCCAAGACACCTAAGGGATCTGAAACCACAATAGTACCAAACCCTACATATAGCCTACGCACACATTTCTTTTTCCTTCTTCACAATTTCCCAAATAGAAGATTTGTTCTTACCGTAGATCTTAGCAACATAGCATATAATTTTTTTCTTTCCTTATTAAGTCAAGAACGTTCACTTTTTTGCTGGAAGGAAGCAATTTATGACTTCTTTTCTGCATATCCAAATTGTCAGCATCACTTCTCTTTTGCTTTGGGACCACTATTAAGTGAAACAAAGGTTCCTTGAACACAAGCACTGCAATATGGTGACAGATCTTACAACCAAGATGGCTACTGAGTGTCCACAAAGTGGAACTGCTGGACAAACACATACTCCACATCCTGGGTAGAATGGAGCAGGACAGCACGAGATTTTATCATACAACCCAGAATGGCATGCAACAGTATTTTAAGAAAGTCAAGAAACTGAGAAATGGGCCTGGAGCAGAACTTCCCAATTAGTTGTGCCAAGAAATTCATCTTCTCAACCTGGGAGATGAGGCAGACTAGAACTAGAAGCCTCATTCATTTTTCCAGTTTCCAAGTTTGCTTTATGTAAAAAGAGTGGAGAAGCACTGGGCTAGGAAGCCAAGAAGATATAAATAAAAGGTTGTTAGGTTTTCGTGTATTCATCATCGTCTTGCACATTTCTACTAATGAGTTAAGGAAAATATGAAAAAAGGACACTAAGAATGTTCATTGTGAGAGTACTTCCTTATAAAGATCTTTCTTGTAAAAAGTACAAGGCCATCCATTGCCAGGCCTTTGCAACCATTGCCTTGCTAAGCTATGGTGTATCCATGTGCTCCTTGAGCTATGGCCTAAGCCATGTTTCCTGGATTTGGTTCCCTCCCCTACATGGGGAAGTAAATCCTCCTCCCCTTCTCATTTACTTTCTAAATAAATTTATTTTCTAGCTGGGCACGGTGGCTCATGCCTGTAATCCCAGCAATTTGGGAGGTAGAGGCGGAAGGATTGCCTGAGCCCAGAGGTTCAAGACCAGCCTGGACAACTTGGCAAGACCTTGTCTCTATGATAAATCAAAAAATTAGCCAGGTGTGGTGGTGCGTGCCTGTGATTCTAGCTACTTGGAAGGCTGAGGTGAAAGGATTGCCTGAGCCCAACAGGTGGAAGATGCGGTGGCTGTGAGCATACCACTGCATTCTAGCCTGGGTGACACGGTGAGACTCCAACTCTAAACAAACAAACTAACTAACTAACTTTATTTTCTAACCTAAAAAATAAAAAGTAAAAACTACTAGGCCATTTTTGGAGAAGACACGCTGCCCATACCACTACACAGAGTCACTTATAAAATATTTTCAAGGAAACACATTTTAGTGTAACATCTGTTTCTTCTTGGGACCCTGACTGACACATTATGGGTGATTCTTTTAACCATCAACATCTATTCTGTTGACTGTGTAAGTAATGTTCAAAGCAAATTTATTTTTGGAAAAATATTGGAATTTTTGCTTTATAGATTAAAATGAATAACCTTTTAAATTAGGCATTTTAGGGCTTTAGAAGCATTTCGTTAGATTAAAGTGGTGTGATATAGCTCACCGTCACTTAGGGTCTGGAAACAAATTTTTTTTACATTATCAACTTTCTAATTTATAAAAGAGCTAGTAACAATTGTGATTATTATGAATCACAAATCAGACATTCCCATTCTAGAACCTATCTATGTATATAGTAAAGTATACGTATATACAATAGTTATATTGGAACATGGGATTATGAGGCTGTTAATTTTTTACATGTGATTTTCTTTTCTTTTCCTTTTTTTTTTTTTTTGAGTATGAGTTTGAGTCTCACTCCGTCACCCAGACTGGAGTGCAGTGGCTTGCTCATGGTCACCCCAGCATTGATCTGCTGGGCTCCATAATCCTTCTGCCTCCATCTTCCAAGTAGCTGGAACTGCAGGCACCCGATACTATACTCAGCTAATATTTTGATGTATTGTAGAGATAAGGTCTTGCCAAGGTGCCCGGGCTGTTTTCGATCCCGTGGGCTCAGGCAATCCTCTCACCTCGACTTCCCGAAGTGCTGAGATTACAGACTTGAGGTGATTTTCTATATTTTGCATTTATAACGTATTGTATATGATGAAAATAAAATGACCCAGATTTTCCTAAGGTATGTAAATTACTAAATTCATCATGATAATATAAATTTATACTAGTCCCAAATTAATCTTAAATTGATTAGCTTTAAATCTCAGCTTCTTTAAGTATGGTTTTTGTCCCAAATCACTGATCTAATATCTGCTAATTCATTAGTCTTGCACATATCTGGGTTAAGAATTTCTCATACCTTTTCAAGATTGTTTTCATCAGCAGTGGAGCTATAAGGACATAATTATTAACAAGGCAAATGTATAAATAAGGTCTTGAGATAAATGGTATTTTGGATTTAAAAGATCCTTGGGGAAATCTAATCTTAGCATGCTTTATTTACCATAAAATCTCTCCACCCAAATGATAGTACCTCTACAAAGTGTTTTTAAAATCCGTTTACATACTCTGGGAAAGCAAGGAAACTAATATTTTGGTTGGAAGGTCCCCACATTTGTAGTCACAGTGGAATGCATTATGGCATGTCATTCCTCGCCAAATGTAAGAGATTTTGTACTGAGTGATGAATCAATTAATCAAAAATCTGATTAAAGCATAGAATTGTTGTTAAGATAAGGAATAATATGACAGAATGAATGTGGATCAATAACATATACCAAACCTAGTCGGACATAATGGCTCACACCTGTAATACCAGCACTTTGGGAGGCCAAGGTGAGAGGATTGCCTGAATCCAGGGGTTCTAGCCTGGGCAACTTGGTGAGACCTCATCTCTACAATAAATCAAAAAATTAGCCCGGTGTGATGGCACACACCTGTATTTCCAGCTACTTGGAAGGCTGAGGCAGAAGCATCACCTGAGCCCAGCAGGCTGCTGCTGGGGTGGCCGTGAGTGTGCCACTGCACTTCAGCCTGGGCAACAGAGTAAGACTCCAACTCAAAACAAACAAACAAACATATACCAAACCTAGACTTATTTCCACTGATGATACCTAATTTACATATCACATCAAATTCTGCCAGTCTGTATAATATGTGCACGCCTGTTGGCATTCAATTTCATAAAATTAATTCTGGGAAATTTCTCAAAGCCACTTTCTCTCAGTTGTGAAAAGGTTAACTGATGAAGCAAGTAAGCAAGAGTGTTTTTTTTAATCTATGAGATATGAAGCTGGAATCTTTAAATATTTATATGATCTGATTATTCCACATGACAAAATATTTCCTGAACTATACTCTAGCCAAGGTTTGATGTCTGTTTCTTCTCAGAATTTAAAAGCATTAACAAAATAACCATAGGCTTGCTCTGTATAAATAACAAAATCGATCTACTTTTAGTTAAATCTTACTGTACGTATTAATGTTTACATTTTAAAATTCATGAAAAAGTCTGGATATAGATGTTATCAGTGGTTGTCTCTGAGTGGTGAACTCGGTATAATCTTATTCTACTTTATTTTTTTTTGAGTCGGAGTCTCACTCTGTTGCCCAGGCTGGAGTGCAGTGGCATGCTCACAGCCACGCAGCCTCCACCTGCTGGGCTCAGGTGATCCTTCTCCCTCAGTCTTCTAAGTAGCTGGAACTACAGGCGTACGCTGTCTCGCCCGGCTTATTTTTTGATTTATTGTAGAGATGAGGTCTCACTATGTTGCGCAGGCTGGTCTCAAACCTCTGGACTCAGGCAATCCTCTTGCCTCAACCTCCCAAAGTGCTGGGATTACAGACGTGAGCCACAGTGCCCAGTTTTATTCTACTTCTATTTGATTTTTGTAATTTCCTAATTTCTATGAAAAGTTTTTATAATAACTGAAAGTGAAAAGTAACATTTTAGTACATATTAATACACAAACATCATATACCCATGCACTGGTTATATGCATTAAAAAATTTACATAACAGATATTTTGGTTAAAAAACTGAAATTTTGAATAAAAATTATGTTTTTTTGGTTTTGGGGTGTTGTTTTTTTTTTGTTCGTTTGTTTGTGAGTCAGAGTCTCACTCTATTACCCAGGTTGGAGTGCAGTGGCATCCTTCCGCTTCAGCCTTCCAGGTAGCTGGAACCACAGGAATGCACCACCACACCTGGCTAATTTTTTTATTTATTGTAGAGATGAGGTCTTGCCATGTTGTTCCGGCTGGTCTCAAACTCCTGAGTTCAGGCAACCCTCTCACCTTTGCCTCCTCAAGTGCTCGGATTATAGGTATGAGCCATCGTGCCCAGCTTTTTTTTTTTTTTTGGAAAGCACGACTTATTGAGAGGATAGAAAAGCTCCCACAGTGAGATAGACCCAAGCAGGTTGCAAGCACCAGGCTTTTAATAAATAATTTTTGCTGGGTGTGCAGTGGCTCATGCTTTTCTGTCCTCTCAATAAATCCTGCTTTCTAAAAAAATAAAAAATAAAAAAAAAGATAAAATGCCAAGTGTGGTGACTGTAATCCCAGCACTTTGGGAAGCTGAGGTGAGAGCATCACCTGAGCCCATGGGTTTGAGACCAGCCTGGGCAACTTGGTTAGACTTCGTCTCCACAATAAATCAAAAAAATTAGCCGGGTACACCTGTAGTTCCAGCTACTTGGAGAGCTGAGGCAGAAGGATCGCCTGAGCCTAGCAGGTCAAAGCTACAGTGGCCGTGAGCATGCCACTGCACTCCAGACTGGGTGACAGAGTGAGACTCCAGTTAAAAAAAAAAAATTACCGCCGGGCTGGGTGGCTCAGCCTGTAATCCTGCGTCTTTGGGAGGCTGAGGTGAGAGGATTGCTTGAGCCCGCGGGTTCAAGACCCGCCTGGGCAGCAAGACCTCATCTCTACAATAAATCAAAAAATCAGCCGGGCGTGGTAGCACATGCCTGTAATTCCGGCTACTGGGAAGGCTGAGGCGGAAGGATCGCCGGAGCCCAGCAGGTCGAGGCTGCGGTGGCCGGGAGCAGCCACTTCACTCCAGTCTGGGCGACAGAGTGAGACTCCAACTCAAAAAATAAAAAATAAAAAAATTACCTATTAAATGCTTAATAATGGCTAAATATTCCTCTGAATCCTTCTTACATAATGACTTATTTCATCCTCACAAGAACCCTATCATCCAGGTACTATTACAGTATTTTCAGGTAAGAAAATGAAGGCACAGAGTTAATGTAACTCGTTCACAGTTGTACAGTTAGCTAGTGCAAGCACGGCCAGGCAATCTGACTATATGTACATGTACTTAACTAAAATACATGACTGCTTTCACAGAGTATATTGTGACAGTTTGAATCTCTGGAATTTTCTTTTTACATAAGTCTGATTCAGCTCAATGTGACTCTAATTTAGGATCATAAACTTTCTTGATTTTTTTAATGTTTTGCATAAGTGACACTGAGGAATAGATAAACTGCAATAAGGTGAAAAGATTAATTATAATACAAGTAATTTCAGGGTTGAGAAATAAATCTCCAAATCTGATCGTAAGGAATTTTTTTTTAAATATTAAAAGCTGAAACCATTATTTCTATTAAGATATGGTTTTTCTTACAGAAAGGAGCCCTTTGGTGTTATGAAATAACTTATTTTTCAGCAAGTGAAAAAAATCAAATTAAAATCTACACAAAGCCAGGCTCGGTGGCTCAGCCTGTAATCCCGTGCCTTTGGGAGGCTGAGGTGAGTAGATTGCCGGAGCCCGCAGGTTCTAGACCCACCTGGGCAGGCGAGACCTCATCTCTACAATAAGTCAAAAATTAGCCAGGCATGGTAGCGTGCGCCTATAGTTCCAGCTACTTGGAAGGCTGAGGCGAAAGGATCGCCGGAGTCCAGCAGGTCCAGGCTGCGGTGGCCGGGAGCAGCCACTGCACTCCAGTCTGGGCGAGGGAGTGAGACTCCAACTCAAAAAAAAAAAAAAATCTACACAAAATGTTTGGTTTTCTCTATGAATTTCTTCTAGGAAGGAAAATATGGGAACATAAATGTAGTTTTCCATTAATACCAGTCAAGCATCCACATCCAAATTAAATCTGAAAAATAGGATATTCACAAGGTTGATCTAGGTAAAACCAAACTATTAGATATTAGATTAAAACTTTTTTTTTTTGAGTCAGAGTCTCAGTCTGTCACCCAGGCTATAGTGCATGCTCAGGGCCACCCACTGGGCTCAGGCAATCTTCCTGCCTCAGTCTTTCAAGTAGTTGGAACTTTCAAGTGCATGCCACCACACCTGGCTAATTTTTTGATTTATTGTAAAGACAAGGTCTCACCAAGTTGCCAAGGCTGGCCTCGAACACCTAGGCTTAGGCAATCCTCTTGCCTCTGCCTCCTAAAGTACTGAGATTACAGATGTGAGCCACTGTGCCCGGCTAGATATTTTAATTATATAATTTTATTTTATTATTAAATTTAATCCAGGTACTTGATATAGACACATTTTAATCAATCTTACAGAGCAATCAAAGTTATATTAAATGTTAAAAGATAATTTTGATATTTTTAAAACAAACACTCTGAACACACCAGTTAAGGTTAAAAAAAAAAAACCGTGAAAACCATAGGTAAGCCGGGCTTGGTGGCTAAGTCTGTAATCCCGCGCCTTTGGGAGGCTGAGGTGAGTGGATTGCCTGAGCCCGTGGGTTCGAGACCTGCCTGGGGAACTTGGCGAGACCCCCATCTCTACAATAAATTAAAACCTAGCTGGGCGTGGTAGCGCGCGCCTGTAGTTCCAGCTACTTGGAAGCCTGAGGCGGAAGGATCGCCAGAGTCCAGCAGGTTGAGGCTGCGG
>NW_007245634.1:201926-229869 GCF_000164805.1 Carlito syrichta
AACTTGGTGAGACCTCATCTCTACAATAAATCAAAAAATTAGCTGGGCATGGTGGCACACCTGTAGTTCCAGTTACTTGGAAGGCTGAGGCAGAAGGATTGCCTGAGCCCAGCAGGTCAAGGCAGCAGTGGCTGTGAGCATGCCACTGCACTCCGGTCTGAGTGGCAGAGTGAGACTCTGACTCAAAAAAAAAAAAAAAGTAATACAGAAAAACATAGGTAAAACACATACCAAAATTTCCAAATTAACATCAATTGAAGCCAAGTGCAGTAGTTTCCAACTAACATCAATTGAAGCCAGTTGTGGTGGCTCATGCCTGTAATCCCAGCACTTTGGGAAGCTGAGGTGAGAGGATAGCTTTAGTCCACGGGTTTGAGACCAGCCTGGGCAACTTAGCAAGACCTTATCTCTACAATAAATCAAGAAAAATCAGCTGGGTATGGTGGTGCATGCTTGTTGTTCCAGCTACTTGGAAAGCCAAGGCAGACGGATCACCTGAGTCCGGTTGAGACTGTGGTGGTTATGAGAGCCTGGACAACAGAGTGAGATTCCAACCTCCCCCCCCAAAAAATCAATTGAATACCATTTTTAATGAAATGAATTAGGCTGACAAATCTATGTAGGATTTAATCTTTAGTGGGGAAAAAACCCAAAAGACATTTCTACCTTTTTTCATATGTATTTGGTAGGTTCCTTGGCAATCCTTCTAGTCTTGTTACATTTAATATAGTTTAATATTATTCATAAGTTATATTATTTTATTATTTAGTAAAGGTGTTACTTAGAAATTTATATTATTAAATTTCTATATGTGGTGAGTTTTTTTTTTTTTTTTTTTTTTTTGAGTTGGAGTCTTACTCAGTTGCTCAGACTGGAGTGCAGTGGCTGCTCCCGGCCACTGCAGCCTCAACCTGCTGGGCTCCGGCAATCCTTCCGCCTCAGCCTTCCAAGTCGCTGGAAGTACAGGTGCGTGCTACCACGCCCCGCTAATTTTTTGATTTATTGTAGAGATGAGGTCTCGCCAAGTTGCCCAGGTGGGTCTCGAACCCGAGGGCTCAGGCAATCCACTCACCTCAACCTCCCAAAGTGCTGGGATTACAGGTTGAACCACTGAACCCAGCTTGTGGTGAATATTAAATCAGTGTTTTATCACTTCAGAATTTAGACTCTGTAGCAATAAAGTATTTCTGACCCAAAGACAGAAACATATATAAACTTTGAACGGGAGATCCCCACAACATACAAAGGAGATGAACTGTGATATACAAGGAGAGCTTCTAGTTCTTTCATCAAAAGGGCAGAACCCCCCCTCCCCAGGAAAATCAAAATCCTATCTATTTTTAAATACTTTAGGATGATCAGCAAGGGCAAGCTAGTATCAATCCCTCCTAGAAAAGAAATGAGTTGGTTGGTTACAACTTGAGCCAAAGTATCAACTGTTATACACAGATCCAAATATAGTGCCTCGGGCAGAGAAACAGCACAGAGCCAGAAGACACCGGATAGCCTTGCTCAAGTAACTTGAACTAAAGCTTTGCTTGTTGTGGAGACAAATACACTGAAAATTCAGGCAGAGAACAAACCACATTATCTCAATTTTAGAAAATTCTTTGGAGATGGATTTTAAATCTCTTGGTATGTCTTTTTTGTTGTTGTTGCTTGGTTGTTTGTTTTGGTTTTACTTTTTATTATGGAATTTTCAAAAACACAAAATAGAAAACAATATAATGAATACTCAGTAATAATTATTATTAATATAATTTAAAATAAGGTTTTTAGATAGTTTTAAACAAAGATAAGTATTATACATGAGACGATTTCACAAACTATTTTTCAGTTTAAAAAAAGGAATGAGGCGTGCTCGGTGGCTCAGCCTGTAATCCTGCGCCTTTGGGAGGCTGAGGTAAGTGGATTGCCTGAGCCCGTGGGTTCGAGACCCGCCTGGACAACTTGGTGAGACCTCATCTCTACAATAAGTCAAAAATTAGCAGGGCGAGGTAGCACGCACCTGTAGTTCCAGAGACTTGGAAGGCTGACGCAGAAGGATCGCCAGAGCCCAGCAGGTCAAGGCTGCAGTGGCCGGGAGCGGCCACTGCACTCTAGTCTGGGTGACAGAGTAAGAATCCAACTTAAAAAAAAAAAAAAGAAGGAATGAAGTTTTAATTCATACACATTGCAGTTTAAGTGTTGGTATAAAGTGCTGGGTGCAGTGGCTACACTTATAATCCCAGCACTTTGGGAGGCCAAGGTGAAAGGATTGCTTGAGCCCAGGTGTTTGAGACCAGCCTAGGTAACACAACACAACCTCATTTCTAACACACACACACACACACACACACACACACACACACACACACACACACACAAATCAGTTTGGCGTGGTGGTACAGGCCTGTAGTTCCAGTTACTTGGGAGACTGAAGTTGAAGAATCACCTGAGGTGAGGAGGTTGAGGCTATGATGAGCTGTGATTTTGCCACTTGCACTCCAGCCTCGGCAACAGAGTGAGACTCTTACTCAAAAAAAAAAAATTGGTAAAAAGAGGATATTTGGCAGTTCTCAGAGGAAATACATCTTTGTCAGGTTTCAACAATTTAGAACAGTGTTCAGGAAGCCTTAAAAAACAATGAAATCATGTTCTTTGCAGCAACATGGTTGGAGCTGGAGATCATCACCCTAAATGAACTGATTCAGAAACAAAATCATACACTGCACGTCCTCATTCATATGTGGAAGCTAAATGGACACAAAGATGGAAATAATAGACATTGGGGACACTAATAAGGGGGGAGGGGGAAGGTGGTTAGAGTTTATTTAAGTAACTACCTACAGGGCACAATGCTTACTATCTCTTGAATGGGCCACCTGAGACCCAATACCCACCACTATAAAATATGTCCATGCAACAAACAGGCATGTGTATCTCCTGAATTTAAAATTATAAAAAGTAAATATAAAACAGTTTGTTCAGAAATTCGCTTTTATTAGTTGCACAACTAAATAGACTCTCAGGGGCTCATTCTTTTTGGGGGGGGATTGGAGTCTCACTGTCGCCCAGGATGGAGAGCAGTGGTATGCTCACAGCCACTGCAGCCTCGACCTGCTGGGCTCTGGTGATCCTTCCGCCTCAGCCTTCCGCGTAGCGCCTCGGCCTTCTGAGTAGCGGGAACTACAGGCGTGCGTTACCATGCCTGGCTAATTTTTTCAATTTATGTAGAGACGAGGTCTCACCATGTTGCCTAGGGTGGTCTGGAACCCGCGGGCTCAGACAATCCACTCGCCTCAGCCTCCCAAAGTGCTGGGATTATAGACTTGAGCCACCGCACCCGGTCGCTCTTTCTTGTTAATAGTAAAGTTTGCTAGAAGTTGATGAAAAACCTAGGAGTTCAATTAGCTAATTTACAATAAAAGAATACTTGTGAGGCCAGGCGCAGTGGCCCAAGTCTATAATTCCAGCACTTTGGTCGGCCGAGGAGAGAGAATTGCCTGAGCTCAGGGGTTCGAGATCAGCTTGGGAAACTTGGTGAGACATCGTCTCTACAATAAATCAAAAAATAAGCAGGTCGTGGTAGCACACACCTGTAGTTCCAGCTACTTGGAAGGCTGAGGTGCTAGGAACCCCTGAATCCAGCAGGTCAAGGCTGCTGTGGCTGTGAATGTGCTACTGCACTCCAACCTGGGTGACAGAGTGAGACTCCAACTCAAAAAAAAAAAAAAAAAAAAGAACACTTGTGAAGCAGTCTGGATCTTACTTCCTGGAAAGTCTAACTGGAAAAGAAAATTTAGGTTAGAAGTTTGCTTAGCTAGTGTAGAGTCAGAGTCAAAGTGGGGCCTGAAGTTAAGAGGAAGCCTCATCCCATTGAGTAACCAGGACCCTTCCCTTAAGAGTGATGACTTCAGCAAGTGATTTAGGATGCTCTTAAAACACTTTCTCCAGGCCCAGGTTGGAGAGTGCTAACAAGCAACAAGCCAGTTAGGCAGAAGTTAGGGCTGGTCTACTCAGGTTTACCTGAAGAAACAGCTGCAAGCTGCAGCCTCCAAACAAAAGCCACACCCATTCCCTTTTCCCTGGCTTTCTCTTTTTCAAGCACCCTTTCCTAATTGGCCTGCTACCTTTTTTTAGTCCTACTGACCAATTAGGTTAGTGTATTTTCAGTACCTACCACTAAAGAATTGGCACTTCCCGAGAACTATGTAAACCCTGGCGGGGCCTCGGCTGTCTCCTGGCGCGCGTGTGTGTGTGTGTGTGTGTGTGTGTGTGTGTGTGTGTGTGTGTGGTGTGGTGTATGTGGGTGGGTGTGTGTGTGTGTGTCTCGAGAGGATCTGGCAACCCAGTGTGTGTGTGTGTGTGTGTGTGTGTGTGTGTGTGTGTGTCTCAAGAGGATCTGGCAACCCACTTGGGGCAACTCACTTGGGTTCCCTCTCTGGCTCCCTCCTCCCTGCCCCCTCCCCCTTCCCAGAGCTGCTAACACTTGCACTTGCTTTTCTAAATAAACTCACCCTTGCTTACCCTTCGGTGTCAATCCTTAATTTCCTCGGTAGTGAGACAAGAACTTGGGATTCATGGAGAAGTTGTAACCTTTCCTGACCAGGAAACTCTCCCAGGAAGGGTGAGAGCTGTAACACTCCTCAGGTCTCCATGGCTGTTGGGCAACCCCCGAGTTCCAGGGCGCCCTAATGCCCTAGGTCACCACATGAGTCTCAGGGTACCATTGTGCCCTTGGACCCCACGTGGGTCCCAGGCTGGCAGTGCAGCCCCAGGTGCGACTGCAACACTAACAAGGGCTTAGTTTCAAACTTTTCCTTGACAAAGTGCCTAACTAATACCTATTTCTTCCTGTCACTAAAACACTTCCTTATGAAAATATGCTAAGACTGTAGCTTGCCTACATGAGTAGCACTTTAAATGAAAGTCTTCTCTTTTGAAGAAAATTCCTAGGCCCTATATTGCCATTTAGGAAGCAACCTACTAAAGCAACCATTGACTCCTGGGTGTATTATCTACCACACCTCAGGCCATTTTAGACTTGGATATGGGCAAAACACAAATATAAATGTTTCTTGCTTTTCTATATTTCAGATAAAGCATTCCAGCTTTTTTTTTTTTCTAAAATGGTTAAAGAAAGACTAGAGTGTAACCCCATCTCTATGGATGGCTACCTGAAGAATCAAAGTGTTCACTTAGATTTTTAGCACTAGAAAAAAAATTTCATCTTTTTTCCAAACTTGTTGACTATATTCATATTTGTTTTTCTGTGAGATTAATAAAACAGAGATTGTTCTTCCCTTGTGCATGTACATGTCATCAATTTAATATTGAAGAAGAGCTTTTGTTTATCAAAGGGTTGAAAAATTGAAACAATTTCAAGGGTTCTCATAAACGTTTGTTTCATTAGGTCTCTCTCATACTGAGTTAACAGAGGAGTAAATGAGGAGCTTTAGTCAACAAAGCCAGTGGTTTCCTTACTTCCTTCATTTGTTCTAAGTGGCTTCCTTTCTAGCCCAACCCTAGTCAATCCATAAGCATTTGACTTGATCAACCATCCTGTTGTAAAGAGAAAAGGTTTCTCTTCCCACCTATGGTTAGAGAAAAAAGACAGATTACCAAGAGAGATGCATTTAAATTTGATGTAAAGCATTTAAGTTTTATGTGGAGAGCATTCAGAAATGAAGACCCAAAGAAAAAAGGAAACCTGTGTGTTTTTCTGCTAAGTTTGATGAAAGAGTGAATAGTTGTGAAGTATGATTGGACAAAGGGTCTAATAGTAATTCACTTGAGGGAAACTTAGCAATGCCTGTTTATTCAGATTCTTCTGTGTCTTTTATTCCTCAGAGATAAGGACATTCCTTTCCTCTGGGTTTAGGGAGGGTGCCTCTCACAGAAGAGTCTTATGACCTGCTTCAGAGGAAGGTCAGAGAATTATTTCATAGCTTGCTTCAAGAGAGAAAAGTGGGAGAAAGTAAGAGGACCTTCCTGCTTATGTTGCTTTCTTAAAGCTAAGGGATCACCACAGCTTTAACCTGTTGGGCTCAGGTGATCCTTCTGCCTCAATCTTCCAAGTAACTGGAGCTACAGGCATGTACCACCATGTCTGGCTAATTTTTCTTGATTTATGGTAGAGACAAGGTCTAGCGAAGTTGCCAAGGCTGGTCTTGAGCCACTGGACTCAGGCAATCTTCTCACCTCCGCCTCCCAAAGTACTGGGATTACAGGCCTGAGCCACAGCACCCAGCTAATTAGAATTTTTAAGACTTTTATGATGATACATTTTTGCTTTGTTTGTTTATTAAGGTTTTTAATGAATAATTGTGTTCTTGTAGGATGAAACAACAGAAAGGGGAAAGTAGAATGAGTAATGGAAAAGAGTAGCAAGAGAGAAGACAGAAATAAAAAGAAGAGGCAAGAAAACAAACAGAAAGGAGAAAGACGGGCTTGGGAAGAATAGCAAGATGGAGAATGCCTCCCTAGTTATTTTAAATGATTTCTGGCTTCTGTGTGTTCAATTTTGAGGAAATGAAGAACAGTCTGGTTGGTTCTCATAGTAGTGTGATTATTTCTGGCAACAGGACCCCAAGCACCACTGAGAAGAAAAAAACTCCCATGTAATTTGAGGTGGTAAATAGTCAAATCCCATCATGCCCTCCTTACTCTCAGGTTAACTTCTGCTCCTGTTTGTGATTAGTTTCATCATTGTCACCAAAAGCTACTGGTCTTTTCTTCTCTTTCTTTCCTTTCAGTCTTAAGGTAATGAGATTCCTGGTCCCCCCCCCCCAATTTTTTTGACATAAAGCCAGAAAAGAAGAGCAAACAGATATTTAGGTGAAAGAAGAATGAGCTTTCAGGAGCTCCCTGACCCTAATCCACGATCATCTCCTGAGCTAACAGTACTCCTCTGCTAAGCTTCTGAAACTCAAAGCTCTTGTAAGTAGTATCTTTTACAAAAGAGGAAACTGTAGTTTAAATGCCTTGCCTATGGCTCCCTAGTGAATTAATAACAGTCAGAAATAGAACTCAGACCTCCTGACTGTTCAATGTTCTTTCCACTTCACAACGTTGCCTAAAAATATAAACAAATACAAAACTCTCCAAAGCAAATAAAACCTTCTTTTTCCATGTTGTAATTTACATCATAGAAGTCTGAAGTTTAATAAGATTTATTTTTGAAATTCTATCTTGTTAAACATACAACACCTGAATTTGTAACAAATTAATCAATTTTAATATATTTCATGAAATAAAATTTTCTTAATTTTTATATTGAATCTAACAACCCAGTCAAACCCTATAAGAGTTAGTTTCAAACTGCAAGAAACTTTAGAAAGTTTCCTTCTATTATTTTTAAAAATAAAAATGTCCTCAGCTAGGATAAGATCTTTTGCCTGTTTTTATTTATGCATTTGAATTACTTTGCTGTATTCCATCAGTACCGCCCCTACAAATCTGTCCTGTTGACATTAGATCTGACTTTAAATGTCACTTCCTTGTGGCAGCCTTCGCTGACTCTTCAAAGAAAATTACCCACCTCTACACACTGTATTTATACTTTTATAACACCTGCACTTTTCCTTCATAGCCCTCGTTATGATAGTAATTATAAGGTAATTGAGTAATTATTGTTTAATATCACTGCTGCCTCCCAGTCCGTAAGCACCATAAAGGCGGAATGTGTTTGTCTTATTTATTAGAATATTCCTATCACCTAGCAAGTGATGGACACAGTAGCTATTCATTACATTTTTGTTTTATTTATTTATTTTTTGAGCTGGTGTCTCACTCTGTCACTCCAACTGGAGTGTAGTGGCATGATCACAGCTCACTACAGCCTGGACCTCCTAAGCTTAGTCTCCCAAGTAGCTAGGACTACATAGCCTGACTAATTTTTTGATTTTTTTGTAGAGATAAGATCTCATTATGTTGCATAGGCTGGTCTTGAAGTCCTGGACTCAAGCAATCCTCCCACCCCATCCTCCCAAAGTGCTGGAATTACAGGTGTGAACCCCCATGCTTGGCCTCATTAAATACTTATTTGATAAGCAAATATATGTGTTTCTCAGCATGACTACATACATTTTTGCATAGCTGGCTTAAGAGGAATAACAAACAATAACGGGTCCTTTTCTTGTGTGCCTACTGTGTTCAATATGCTAGGCTAGGTGTTTTACATGCATATTCTCACAACAACCTTATGATGTGGCTACAATTTTTATTCGCACTTACAGATGAGAACACTGAAGTTTAGAAGGATTACGTCACTGTTCAAGGTTATCTGGCTAGTGACTGGAGTTTGCTACAGGAATTTGGGAAATTTTTTAAATGCAAGGAAAATATTATGCTATTCTTTTTTTTAAAAAAGAGTAATTTTTCCTCCTGTCTTTTCATTCTAGGGAAGATGAAGGAACAGAGAACCACTACTTTACCTAATAATCATTTAGAGTCCTATTTTTTCACATTGGTTCTTGTGTTACAGATCCCAACTGTAGTACTTAGTTCATTTGCCACTACTATAACAGAATACCTGAGACTCGGTTTATTTATAATGTACAGAAATGTATTCAGTGTATGGTTCTGGAGGCTGGGAAGTCCAAGATTGAGGGGCCACGTCTGGTGAGGACCTTCTTGCTGCATAATCCCATGATGGTTAGACAAAGAAAGAGCAAGAGAGCACCAAACTCACTTTTATACAAAATCCACTATCTCAATAATGAACCCAGTCCCTTGAAAATGACCTTAATCCTTCATGAAGTTACAGTCTTCATGACCTAATCACCTCTTGAAGGTCACACCTCTCAACATTGTTGTGTCAGGGATTCACTTTCCAAAATATGCTCTTTGAGGCACATATTCAAATCATAGAAAACATTTGGCTTTCACGTCCAAAGAGTTTTGACTTTAAAGCCAAAGAGTTCAAGCTTCTCATTCTCATTTGCATATATCACTTACCTAGGTGTTTAAAATGATGTCTGAATTTCCAGGGGTTCAAAGAGATCAATGATATTTCTGCTGTTTTTTTTTCCTAAGAGTACAGAGACAAACTAGAAGGAAGTAATAATAGAGAATTAGGAGTTAGGGAGAGTTGAAAAAGCAAGTAAGAACCAAGAAAAGCATTGTATATTTTTTAATAGTAATATACCCAGATGTACCAATATATAATATATGCTCTCACTTTGGAACATCAATATTCTCCCTCAGGAAGGTGATTCCTATATTATTTTTGAAAAATAGTTTGTGAATCAAAACAATATATCATTTCTATTTATTTTGAAATCAGTTTGAATAAAAACCTAAGGGTCTTCCATAAATATTTCACAAAAAGACTCAAACTTTATAACTGTAGAGTTACTTCCTTACTGATGATCCTGTATCATATCCTTGATCTTTCATTATCATATTTCTTTTCTTTTTAGTCTGTTTTTTTTTTTTTTTTTGAGTTGAAGTTTCACTCAGTCACCCAGCCTGGAGTGCAGTGGCACACTCACAGATACCCCAGCGTCAACCTGCTGGGCTCAGGCAATCCTTCCACCTTAGCCTTCTAAGTAACCGGAACTACAGGTGCGCACTACCATGCCTGGCTATTTATTTATTTATTTATTTATTTATTTATTTTAGAGATGAGATTTCGCCAGTTTACCTGGACTGGTCTTGAACCCGTGGGCTCAGGCAATCCACTTGCCTTGGCCTCCCAAAGTGCTGGGATTACAGCCTGAGTCACCACACTTGGCTATTATTATTTTAGTTAAGTCTGGTTCTCACTGTATTGCCCAGGCTGGAGTGCAGTGGCATGATCATGGCTCACCGCAGCCTCTACCTCCTCAGCTCAGATTATCCTTCTGTCTCAGCCTCACAAGTAACTGGGACTGTAGGTTCATACGCCCCGCTAATTTTATTTTTCTCTTTTTTTTTGTAGAGTTGGGGGGGTCTCACTATATTGCCCAACCTGACCTCGAATTCCTGGGCTCAATCTTCTTGCCCTGGCCTCCCAAAGTGCTGGGATTACAGGTGTGAGCTATTGCACAAGGCCAGAAATTCTTTAGGTAGTTAAGTAACTAAGCTTTTTTGAGTAGGACTCAAGAGAAATATTCCCTCTACAAGCATGTGAGTTCCACAAGGAAAGGAAGAACTTTTTTGTTCTTACTGCATCCCCAGAGTTCAGAAGGGTATCTGCCACAGAGTAGGTGCTCAATAAATGTGTGTCAATTTAATCAAAAATCTTTAGATTCAATCATTATATAAATTGATGATTTTTACTTTATTCATAAATAATATTGTTTTTTAATAAGCTGAACATATCTAGTGGTTTTCTGTTGTGTTTTTTTAGTTGGAGTTTCACTCTGTCACCCAGGTTGGAGTGCAGTGGCATGCTCACAGTCACCACAGCCTCGACCTGCTGGGCCCAGGCAATCCTTCCATTTCATCTTTTCAATGGAACTGGAATCACAGGTGCATGCCATCACATCTGGCTAGCTTTTTACTTATTGTAGAGGGGATATATCGCCGTGTTGTCCAGGCTGGTCTTGAACCTGTGGGTTCAGGCAATCCTCTTGCTTCTGTCTCCCAAAGTGCTGGGATTACAGGCATGAGCCACCATGCTCGGTTTAGAGTATACAATTTAATGAGTTTGGACATTTACATACACCTGTGAAACCATTATCACAATCAAAGTAATAGACATATTCATCACCTCCAAAAGTTTCCCTGAGTCACTTTGTTTTTCTTTTGCTGTTGTTGCTGTAAGAACACTTAACGTGGGGTTTACCCTCCTACTTTTTTTTTGAGTTGGCTTCTTACTCCATTGCTCAGGCTGGGGAGCAGTGGCATGCTCATGGCCATCCCAGCGTCGAGCTGCTGGGCTCCGGCAATCCTTCTGCCTTCGCCTTCCAAGCAGCCAGAACGACAGGTGTATGCTACCACGCCTGGCTAATTTTCAATTTATTGTAGAGATGAAGTCTCACCAAGTTGCCCCGGGGGGGTCTCAAGCCTGTGGACTCAGGCAATCCACTCACCTCAGTCTCCCAAAGTGCTGGGATGACAGGCTGAGCCACCGAGCCCAGCCAGCTATTTATTTTTATTTATTTATTTATTTGAGAAAGCAGGATTTATTGAGAGGACAGAAAAGCTCCCACAGTGGGAGGGGACCTGAAGGAGTTGCCCCCGGTAATATTTTTAAAACCAGTTCTGGCTTTCAGTTATTTTTGGTTAGCTCATTCTTTGTTCCTCTGATAGAGAAAAACAATGGATCTGTGCTTGGAAAACAGAATAGTGTCTGGTAGAAACATAGGGAAATAAATGGTAGGAAGTACTTCATTAAGCTACCTGGACAGTTAAATATTGCTGAAGATTCATTCATTCATTCAAAACAAAATATTGAGCACCTGCTCAATGATGGACACTGTTTTAGGTACGAGATTCTAGTGATTAAAAAAAAAAAAAGCCTATGCCCTCAGGGAGTTCACATTTTTTTACTGTTTTGATGTGTCTCATGGGTAATAAAACACGTACATACATTGTTTTCAAGTGATGACAAATGCTGTGAAGAAGATAAAGCAAGATAAGAGGGCTGAACATAAAGGTGTGATGGGGAGGAGGTGACATTTGAGGGCAAGAGCTTTTGGGGGAGGTGATATTTAAGCAGACTATTGAGTAATATAGGAGTGAGCCACACAAATATCGAGGAAGAGCATTTCAGATAGAATAAAAAGGAAAAAAAGAAAGAAAACTCAAAAAGTGTCTTGAGAAGGAAATGCCTTGAATTTGTTTTACAGCAAGGAGTCATGTTTGGCTGAGGTGAAATGAACTACAGGGAGAGAAGTTGGAAGTCAGGAAAATAGACAAAGTCCAGACGATGATGCCAGGCCTTGCAGACTATGGAAAGGACTTTAATTTCATTCCAGTGTAAGGGAAAGTCACAAGAGGGTTTTTAACAGAAGTAGAACATACTTTTATATACATAGACTTTTTTTTTTTGAGTAGTAGTCTTACTCTGTTGTCCTGGAGGACAGTGGAGCACTCAAGGTCACTGCAGAATCGACCTGCTGGGCTCAGATGATTCTTAGCCTTCCAAGTAGCTGGAACTACAGGCATGCGCCACCACACCTGGCTAATTTTTCTTGATTTATTGTGGAGATGAAGTCTCGCCAAGTTGCCCAGGTTGTTCTTGAACCCGTGGGCTCAGGCAATCCTCTCACCTTGGCCTTCCAAAGTGCTGGGATTATAGGCATGAGCCCCACTATCTGACTCAATTTTCTTTTTTATTCATTTCTGTCTTGTTCAAAGTTAAAAAAATCTTGCTCATGTGTTTTATTTTTATTTTTATTTTTTGTTTTTTGAGGAGACCTGAAGGGGTTGCCTGATTGTTGTCTTTATTTATTTTAAAGGAAATCAGAATTTATTGAGAGGACAGGAAAGCTCCCATAGTGGGAGGGGATGCAAAGGGGTTGCCCTATTTTTAATTTTCTTTTTTTTAGTTGGAGTCTTACTTCATCACCCAGACTGAAATGCACTAGCACACTCATGGCCACCCCAGAGTCGACCAGCTGGGCTCTGGCGATCCTTCTGCCTCAGGATTCCAAGTAGCCGGAACCACATGTGCATGCTACCACACCCGGCTCATTTTTTATTTATTGTAGAGATGATGTCTCACCAAGTTGCCTGGGCTGGTCTCGGACTCACCTTGGCTTCCCGAAATGCTGGGTTTACAGGCTGAGCCACCAAGCCCGGCCTGTTACTTTTATTTTAAATGCTTTAATATACTATTAACAAGGTAATATAAATTAAGTAGTTGAATGAGAAATTCTATAAAGAGATAGAATGAGAAGCCAACTGCATTTTCCTGTTTAGAGCAGTTTTTAAACTATCCAACCTCCAAACCCTTTCATGAGCCTCAGAAGCATACTGGTGCAGTCTTCAGCTTCTCCTTCTATCTGTGTTTTTGATGATCCCTCCAATTTGTTGCTTAGTTTAAAGTTTGCTTTCTTTTCCTAGCTAAGCCTTCCCCTGCTCCACTTGTAGTATGATATGTCCTGCCTCAAGCTCTAAAATGGTTTATACACATCTATCTCAAAAGCATTTGTCATCTATCTCTAATCCGGTGCCTGCTTAAGACCAAAACCAGTTGACCTCAACTAACTAAATGAAACCTGTTTGTTTGCTCTTTGGAACTAGGTAGCGAATACAAGGGTATTCCAACTTGCCATATTACCTGATGCCTTCAACATGAAATCAGTTAGCACACTGGCTGTCATGAAGTCACTCTTTCTGTTTAGATAACAGAGTAGCCAAATCTTTCTGGAACATTTTACCAGACTTCTATAGAGAAGAGATTAGGGTCTCTATTAATATACTTGGTCCTGGAATTCCAGGAACATGGGGCTATTTTACTGATTTTTTTCCCCTCACATTCTTCCAATGAGTTACCTTTCATCTCCCCACACTGGGGTCTTATTACAAGGGTGTTTACTACCTCACTTATAATGTCAACCTACTATTTTAAAGATGTGATTATCAAATCATTAATTCATTTTAATGTCAGTTTTATGGAGGAGTAATTTTAAATGTATAGTTCAATTTGTCTTGACAAATGTATACAGTTGTGTAACCACATCAAAGTCAAAATATAGAGCAATTCCATCAACCTCAAAAAGTTCCTTCAAAAGATTCTCTTTGCAGCTAATTCTTTTCCTGTCTCCAACCCTAGTTTCTGGCAACTACTGATCTTTCTGTTGCTATAGTTTTTTTGTTTTTTTAAATTTTTTGTTTGTTTGTTTGTTTTGAGTTGGAGTCTCACTCTGTCGCCCAGACTGGAGTGCAATGGCCGCTCCTGGCCACCGCAGCCTCGACCTGCTGGGCTCTGGCGGTCCTTCCGCCTCAGCCTTCCAAGTAGCTGGAACTACAGGTGCACGCTACCATACCCGGCTAATTTTTTGATTTATTGTAGAGATGCGGTCTCGCTGCCCAGGCGGGTCTTGAACCCACGGGCTCAGGCAATCCACTCACCTCAGCCTCCCAAAGGCACGGGATTACGGGCTGAGCCACCGAGCCCGGCCTGTTGCTATAGTTTTGTCTTTTCTAGAACATCATATAAATGGAATCATATAGTATTTAGCTTTTTTTGTAGATGGCTTTTTTCCCTGAACATAATAATTTTGAGATGTATCTATATCTTTCATGTATATATAGTTGTTTCTTTTCATTACTGTATAGTATTTTGTTGTGTGGATATTCCACAATTTGTTCATCCATTCACCAGGTAATTGATATTTGAGTTGCTTATGGCTTACATAAATTTGCTTACAAGTTTTTTGTCTGGACATATGTTTCATTTCATTTGATTAAATACCAAGAAGTAGGATTGCTGGGTTGAGCTTAAATCTACCATCTTATTGTTTGTTTTTTTAATTTGTTCTGTTTCCTGCTCTTTCCCCCCCTATGTTCTGGTATTGTTTTAGATTAATTATTTTTAGTATTCTATTTTTGTGTCCATTATTGGCTTATTAGTTTTTGCTCCTTGTTTTATCTTTTCATGGTTTCTCAAAAGATCTGCAATATACCTTACTGAAACTTATCATGGTGTCCATTCAAATAATATAACACTGCTTCACATGTAATATAAGAAATAGGCAACAGTATTTTTCCATTTTCCCTCTTCCTCTGTGCTAATTTTGTCCTATGCATTACATCTACATATTTTATAAACTCTACAATAACCTGGGTGTGGTGGCTCATGCCTGTAATCCCAGAATTTTGGGAGACTGAGGTGAGAGAATTGCCTGGGTCTATGGATTCAAGACCATCCTGGGCAACTTGGTGAAACCTTGTCTCTAGACAGTGAGCAGCATGCCCTCTAGCCTGGGCGAAGGAATGAGACTCCAACTCAAAAAATAAAGAATAAAAATAAAAACAATTACTTCTCAGTGATGATGCATCCGAGATATAATAGAACATTTTGAAAACTATGAAATGCCATATAGAGTGTTTTGCTCAGTGCTTGATATGGTAGGAACGAATAGTTCAATTACTGTGATCTATCTTCTACATATTTTGTTGATATAATCCATTGAGTAGTTTTTGTTTCATTTTAATTTTTAGACACAGGGTCTGTTCTGTCACCTAGGCTGGAGTGCAGGGGTGTGATCATAGCTCACTGAGCTCCTGGACTTAAGTAATCCTCTTCTCGCAGTCTCCCAAGTCGCCGAGACTACAGGCCCACACCGCTATGGCTGTCTAATTATTTTATTTTTTATTTTTGTAGAGACAGAGTCTTACTTCAGGCTGGTCTCAAACTCCTGGCCTTAAGTAATCCTCCTGCTTTGGTCACCCAAGGTGTTGGAATTACAGGCTCAGCTCCATTTAATAGTTTTATTTCTTTTCTATTTTTTTTGAAAGCAAGATTTATTGAGAGGACAGAAAGACTCCAATAATGGGAGGGTACCCAAGGGAGTTGCCCTAATAGTTTTCAAAATGTTCTATTATATTTCAGATGTATCATCACTGAGGACTAATTGTAGTTTTAATTTTTTTTTTTTTTTTTGAGTTGTAGTCTCACTCTGT
This sequence comes from Carlito syrichta, assembly GCF_000164805.1. Taxonomy (NCBI): domain Eukaryota; kingdom Metazoa; phylum Chordata; class Mammalia; order Primates; family Tarsiidae; genus Carlito; species Carlito syrichta. The sequence goes on from NW_007245634.1 coordinate 217,470, forward strand.
CATCCAGACTGGAATGCAGTGGCATGCTGCTCACATTCACAACAGCCTCTTTCTACTGGGCTTAGGTGATCCTTCCACCTCAGCCTTCCAAGTAGCTGGAACTACAGGCGTGTGCCACCACGCCCAGCTAATTTTTTGATTTACTGTAAAGGTGAGGTCTAGCCATGTTGCCCAGGCTGGTCTTGAGCCTGCGGGCTCAGGCAACCCTCTTGCCTCAGGCTTCCAAAGTGCTGGAATTATAGGCACGAGTCACCATGCCAGGCCTAATTTTTTTTAATTAATAATTTCTTCCTGAAGATATATCAGAATATTTGCTACACAGAATATTTTCTTCATTTATTTTAGATGAATCATTTATAAAATAAAAATAAAATCCTTCTTTCCATACAAGTCCCTCAATTTTAAAATAAAGATAAAAGCTCAGAGGTATTTACAATCCTGTGGTTTGCAATCTGACTTGCAATTCGATGGAGCAGATTACTGAAGCCCTCAAGGACCCACTTATCTTGTCAGATAATAGATAACCACAAAAGCAAATGTTTCTTGTGCTTCACCTTTCACCTATGATGCCACAAATGGGCCTTATCTTACAAATTGTCAGTGTGGCTAGATCTTAAGGTTAAAGTCCTATGGGATATTTGAAAACTCCAGATATTGTCAAACTATACTAATATGTTTTCCAAACTATTTCTCCAGTTGAACTTTACATGAGTCTGAGTCTAGACCTCCATTCCTACATTTTTTTTTTTTGGAGTTTTTTTGGAGGTGCGTCTCACTCTGTTGTCCAGGCTGGAATGCAGTGGCATGCTCATGGCCATTGTAACCTCGACCTGCTGGGCTTAGGTGATCCTTCCGCCGCAGCCTTCCAAGTAGCTGTAACTACAGATGTATGCTACCATGTCCGACTAATTTTTGTGATTTATTGTAGAGACAAAGTCTCACCAAATTGCCCAGGCTGGTCTTGAACCCCTGGACTCAGGCAATCCTCTCTCCTCGGCCTCCCAAAGTGCTGGGATTACAGGCTGAGCCACCACGTCCAGCCCATTCCTACATTTAAAAAAATGTTTTTTAGGCCAGGCACTATGGCTCATGCCTATAATCTCAGCACTTTGGGAGGCCAAAGTGAGAGGATCGCCCGAGTCCATGGGTTCAAGACCAGCCTGGGCAACTTGGTAAGACCTCATCTCTACAATAAATCAAAAAATTAACCTGGCGTGGTGGCACATGCCTTTAATTCCAGTTACTTGGAAGGCTGAGGCGAAAGGATCAACTGAACCCAGCAGGTTGAGGCTGTGGCGGCCGTGAGTGTGCCACTGCGCTCCAGCCTGGGCAACAGATTGAAATTCCAACTCAAAAAACTTAAAAAAAGATAGTAGCCGGGCTTGGTGGCTCAGCCTGTAATCCCGCAATTTGGGAGGTTGAGGTGAGTGGATTGCTTGAGCCTGAGGGTTTGAGACCCGCCTGGGCAACTTGGCAAGACTTCATCTCTACAATAAATCAAAAATTAGCCGGGTGTGGTAGCGCGCGCCTGTAGTTCCAGCTAATTGAAAGGTTGAGACGGAAGGATCACCGGATCCCAGCAGGTCGAGGCTGCGGTGGCCGGGAGCGGCCACTGCACTCCAGCCTGGGCGACTGAGTGAGACTCCAACTCAAAAAAAAAAAAAAAAAAAGACAGTAATAAATGTTTTTTAACAGTCAAGTATATCAGTCTGTTCCTATTAATCACAAAGTGAAATGCCATAACTATTCCTCTGTGACTTGAGGAAGGATCTAGTTCTAGGCTAATGAATTGGAATTATGACTTAAATCTCTTTCTTGTATGAACTGGACTCAACAAAGTACCTTAGAAGGAAATTACAGCTGTATCCTTAGCACACATATGTTTTTATTAATACATGTTGCTATGATGTTTCTATCTAGCATTACTTGGGATTTGCAAATGAAAAACAACTTACTTACACAAGTTATAAAGTAAACAAATTGCACCAGAAAGAAAATGCTGATTTGGAAAAGATATGCTCAGAAGAGAAGGGTCAGTTTAGAAAATGGTTGTGGGGATGAGGGGTGGGAGGAGTGGGAATGGGAGGAGAAAAGGAAAAAGAACAGAATGAATTATAAAGGGATGACATTTTGGAAACCTGTGACTGAAAGCAAATAGGAACACACTGAAGATTGTAATATCCATGATATTGAAGACAAATTTCCTATAACTCGTGTGGCGAAACTGAAATACTAAAGTCATCAACTAGTGACAATAGATAATTATGTAATTTAGATTAGATTGTGGTAGAGAATTATAAGCTAGGCTGAATAGGAACCCAGTCTCATTTATGTAGATATACTCCTCCCCAAATAATTGGGAGAATTATTCAAATAAATCAGCCACTAAATAGGAGACTTTTGAATTTTAATAGTTACTTTTATAATTTAACTAGATATTTATATATTATTGTCCGTCTATAATTTCATTTATTTATTTTTGGTTTTGGATTTTTTTTCTTTTTTTTAATTATTATTATTTTTTGAGTTGGCATCTCACTCTGTTGCCCAGACTGGAGTGCAGTGGCCGCTTCCGGCCACCGCAGCCTTGACCTGCTGGGCTCCGGTGATCCTTACACCTCAGCCTTCCAAGTAGCCGGAATTACAGGCACGCACTACCATGCCCGGCTGATTTTTTTGATTTATTGTAGAGATGAGGTCTCACCAAGTTACCCAGGCAGGTCTTGAACCCGCGGGATCAGGCAATCCACTCACCTCAGCCTCCCAAATCATGGGATTACAGGCTGAGCCACCGAGCCCGGCCGGTTTTTTTTTCTTGAGTCAGAGTCTTACTGTCAGAGACTGGAGTATGGAGGCACACTAATGGCCACTGCAGACTTGATCTGCTTGCTGGGCTCAGGTGATCCTTCCAACTCAACCTTCCAAGTAGTTGGAACTACAGGCATGTGCCATCATGCCCAGCTAATTTTTCGATTTATTGTAGAGATGAGGGCTCACCAAGTTGCCCAGGCTAGTCTCCAACCCCTGGACTCAGGCAATCCTTGCCTCAGCCTCCCAAAGTGCTGGGATTACAGATTTGAGCCATCACACCTGGCTGTCAGTTTATAATTTTATAAGGAAGTCCACAAAAGTAAGTATAAGATTTTTTAAAAACTGGCAAATCCATGGTGGGTTCAACCAACTACAGAATGTTGCTATTTAGTGGCATGGAGACAGGATTTTTTTTCTTTGTACCATTTTAGACATTACAATGATTAAAACAATTTCAATGACTGACTCAAATGGTTTTCTGTTGGGAGCTGGCCACAGAGGCCCACTGAATGTTAGGGATCAGGAAGGGCTGTTGACCCCGAGATCACTAGGATGAGTTCGGGAGATATTGACCCCATTTCCTCCCCCTTTCTACTCAGCACTAACCAGATTAAGCTCCTGTGAGCTCAAAACATAAAAACTCTGAGACCAGGATGAACACAAGCTAACTTTAGAAGCTCATTGCTCCCATTCTTCCGCAAACTGCAGTTTTGGCTTTCATACAACTTATAATTCAAACTCGTGTCACATCTAAGAGCCTTAGTATTGGTCACAGGCTTCTGAGTCATGATCTTAGGATTTATTGAAGGTGTAAATTGTAGAATATAGTTTTAGAAGACAGCCATTTTGTTGAAAGAATGTGGCTGGGTTACTTGCAGGTAACCCACTGTGAACTTTGGACTGGGCCACATTTCAAACATTCTGGGATGGGCCACTTTCGTTTGTAAAGTAAATACTTAAGCTTCTATAGAATTGTTTAACTTGGCATAAATCAATCAGTTTAGGACAAAATAGGTTTATAGAATATGTCAGTCACAGATTAGGTTATCCTTTGTTATGGGATTTTAAGATGATCATATGAAAAGGGTTTAAAGGCAATCATTGATTAAGTTTTAATGGATTAAGGTTTCTGGTGGGTGGGTGACGCCCCTCCCACATCTGACTTTGTGTATAAAAGACCCGTTGTAATTCCCAATAACACTCATTCGCTTCTGCACTAGACTGGAGTCCAGTCTCTTTTTTTCTCTCTTCTTCCCCCTAATCGCCGACGCCGTCTCCACCTTTGGGGTATCCTGAACCCAGCTGAAGCTGGTCTCCGGCAGTTTTTGCCTCTACTTTATTTATTTTTTGAGTCTGAATCTCACTCTATCGCCCAGGTTGGAGTGCAGTGGGACGCTCATGGCCACTACAGCCTCGACTGGCTTGAGCCACCTCACCCGGCTCACCTCTACTTTGTGCTGTGAAGCAATCCTTTTGCTATGAACTCCTGTTATTAGGAGGAGAATGTCTAAGTGTTTAAAATGTAAGAAAAGGCCTTAAGAGTAATTTGATTTAATTTTAAAAAGGACAAAGATGAGAGTAATCAAAGTTAGTGAGGCTCCAGTTTACAAAGATTATTGTGTTAGCAATAACAACTTTGGGCCGGATGCAATGGCTCACGCCTGTAATTCCAAAACTTTGGGAGGCCAAGTCAAGAGGATTTCCTGAATCCAGGAGTTTGAAACCAGTTGGGTAACATGGTGAAATCTCATTTCTACAATACATAAAAAAAAATTAGCCAGGTGTGGTGGCACATGCCTCTAGTCCCAGCTACTTGGAAGGATTGCCTGAGCCCAGCAGGTCAAGGCTGCAGTAGCTGTGATGGTGCCACTGGACTGCAGCCTGGGAGACAGAGTGAGACTTAGACTAAAAACAAAACAACAACAACAAAACCTTAGGACACCATAAATATATCAATTTATATTGCCAAGAAGTTCTATTTTTAATTTTTCGATTGAGATTTATCTAGTTTTCATGTTCCAAGCTGCAATTTTTTAAGAGGTCAAAAAGTAAAGGAAATAACTAGCATTTAATCTAATTTAGACTTCAGAATGCTAACTATGGAAAAACAAGTTCCATGTCAAAACTTGCTTATTGATAAGAGGAAACAGTTACCTTGAAATAAACATGTTTGCAACTAAATCACAGGATGCTGAAATGGGAGATTATATACTTGATCAATTAAGTACATGACTACATATCTCCCAAGTATAAGATTTCTAATTTGAAAAATCAACTACAAAAGCTCATGTAGCAGCTGGGCTCAGTGGCTCAGCCTGTAATCCCGCGCCTTTGGGAGGCTGAGGTGAGTGGATTGCCTGAGCCCGCGGGTTCGAGACCCACCTGGGCAGTGAGACCTCATCTCTACAATAAAAAAAAAATCAACTGGGCGTGGTAGCGCATGCCTGTAATTCCAGCTACTCGGAAGGCTGAGGCAGAAGGATCGCCGGAGCCCAAAAGGAGCGGCCACTGCATTCCAGTCTGGGCGACAGAGTGAGACTCCAACTCAAAAAAAAAAAAAACAGCTCATGTAGCAATCAAATCTATAAATAAAAACTGTGAATTATGTGGGACTATTTGAGACTTGCTTAAGAAGAAAAAACTAGGCTGGGCATGGTGGTTCACACCTATAATTGCAGTGTTTTAGGAGGATGAGACAGGAAGATTGCTAGAGGCTAGGAGTTCAAGACCAGCCTGGGCAACATAGTGAGATCCTGTCTCTACAACACAAACAAACAAACAAATGACTAGGAAAGTGGCACGCCCCTGTATTCCCAGTTACTTAGTTACTTAGGAGGATGAGGCAGGAGGTTCACTTGAGCCCAGGAACTTGAGGCTTCTGTTAGCTACGACTGTGCCACTACACTCCAGCCTGGGTAACAGAGCGAGACCCTGTCTCTTAAAAAGAAAAGATATTTCCATTTGAAATTAAGAGAAAAAAAATCAAGGCACAGACAAATATATTAAATATTTTAGAGGAAGAACATAATGAACAGTGGGAAAAAAAACTTTTTCCTTTAACATGGGCTACTAAATTAACAACTAAAAATCCTAAATTATTTCCACATTTTAGTATATCACAATAGATCAGTATTAAAACTGCATTTCTAGAGTGTTTATTATATGACTAAATTGAGATATAAGTATCAGTTGCTGGGCTCCTAAGTATTTAACTTGATTATTTGAAAATCAAAGTTCAGTAGCCAGGCACAGTGGCTTACGCCTATGATCCCAGTACTTTGGGAGGCCAAGGCAAGAGAACTGTCTGAGCTCAGGGGTCTGAGACCAGTCTGAGCAACATGGCAAGACCTTGTCTCTACAATAAATCAAAAAATCAGCCAGGCGTGGTGGCATGTGCCTGTGTTTCCAGCTACTTGGAGGGCTGAAGTGGAAGGATCGCCTGAGCCCAGCAGGTGGAGGCTATGGTAGCCATGAGTGTGCCACTGCACACCAGTCTGAGTGACAGAGTGAGACTCTGATTCAAAAAAAAAAAAAAAAAGAAAATTAAAGTTCAAAGTCATTTTTCATGTGACCATCTAAGACCTTTAACTTAGAACAGGAAGTTATGGCATAAGGTACTGTAAACATGGCTTTATATTTTAAGAGGATAATATTTAAGTAGTCTCTTCATCTTCTACAAGAGAAAAATCCAAGGATTTCAAAGAAGAACCCCCATTCTCCATGGCACGTGAAAATGAGTATTGTTTCAGTCAGCGTTCTCCAAAGAAACAAAATTGGTAGGATATATATATACAAAGGGGGACTACAAAAAAATCATAATTATCATTTTGAAGGCTTCCCCCACTAAGTAAGTACAGGCTTCCCCCACTAAGTAAGCGTTCTAGGAATCCATCAGCATCAGCGTACCAGCTAGCGTTGTTGTGAGAGCCTGTGTTACACTTCAGTTAATTTTTTTTGGAGCTTCTTTTTTTTTTTTTGAGTTGGAGTCTCACTCTGTCACCCAGACTGGAGTGCAGTGGCCGCTCCCAGCCACCACAGCCTTGACCTGCTGGGCTCCAGCGATCCTTCCGCCTCAGCCCTCCTAGTAGCTGGAATTACAGGCATGCGCTACCACGCCCGGCTGATTTTTTGATTTATTGTAGAGATGAGGTCTCGCTGCCCAGGCGGGTCTCGAACCCGCGGGCTCAGGCAATCCACTCACCTCAGCCTCCCAAAGGCGCGGGATTACAGGCTGAGCCACCGAGCCCAGCTGGAGTTTCTTTTAATGCTCTTGCCAATTTCATGATGGGTGATTTACAAACAACCTGCCCACACCACACTGAGTGTTCAGCAGTTTTTGACTCAAAATGGCATGACCCCCTATGCCCCACCATTCCTATTTACCTGATCTCTCCCCAAATAACTTTTTTTTGTTTCCCCAGAAGAAAAAAATTCTTCTAAAGGAAATGTTTTGCCAATGTGAAAGCGATGAAGAAAAAAAACCAAAAACAACAAACAATAAAAAAGGCAAATTCTATATTTTGGAGGTCCCCCTCATATGTATCTATTGTATATGTATGTGTGTGTATACGAGTATATATACAATAAAGAGACTTTTAAAAAATTTTAATTTTGAAGATGTACAATTCAGATTTAGGTATACAAATGTTTTTTATGCAGGTACCCTTGTTGATGAGGTGTGCCCATGCCCCCGACTCAGAAGTTTCCCGCTACTGCCAATCCCTTTCTTATAGTATTATGATAATTGTTCAAGGTTCGCTTATGAGTGAGAACATGTGATACTCAGTTCTTTGTTTCTGTGATAGATCACTCAGTATTATAGACTCTAAGTCCATCCAAGTTGCTGTGAATTTCATAATTTTGTCTTTTTTATGGCTGTGTAATATTCCATCGTGTATATATACCACATTTTAAAAATCAGTCCTCTTTTGATGGGCAGCATGGTTGGTTCCCTGTTTTTGCTATTGTAGATACTGTTTCTCCTTTTTGTTTTTTTTGAGTTGGAATCTCACTCTGTTGCCCAGGCTGGAGTGCAGTGGCACACTCATAGCTCGCTGCAGCCTCGACCTTCTGGGCTCAGGTGATCCTTCCACCTCAGCCTTCCAGGTAGCTGGAAGTATAGGCACACGCCATCAAGCCCAGCTAACTTATTTATTTATTTATTGTAGAGATGAGATCTTGCTAAGTTGCCCAGGTTGGTCTCAAACCCATGGGCTCAAGCAATCCTCTCACCTCAGCCTCCCAAAGTGCTGAGATGGATTATAGGCATGAGCCACCATGCCTGGCCTGTAAGTAATGTTTCATTAAACATTCATGTGCAGGTATCTTTTTCATGGAGTGATTTGAGTTCCTTTGGGTATTTTCCCAGTAGGAGGATTGTGGGGTTATATGGAAGGTCGATTTTTAGATCTTTTAGGAATCGCCAAACTGTTTTCCACAGAGGATATATTAGTTTACACTTCTACCAACAGTATAGAAGTGCTCCCTTTTCCCCATACCCTCTCCAGCATCTGTTGCTTTTTGAGTTATTGATGATGGCCATTCTGACTGGAGTTAGGTGGTATCTCAGTGTGGTTTTAATTTGCATTTCTTTGATGACTAGTGAGGCTGCGCATTTTTTCATGTATCTGTTGGCTGCTCTTATGTCTTCTTTTGAGAAGTGTCTATTCATGTCTTTTGTCCACTTTGTAATGGGGCTGGTTTGTTGGGTTTTTTTTTTGTGGCACATTTGAGTTTCTTGTAGGTCTTAGATGTTAGGCCTTTGTCAGATATACAGTTGGCAAATATTTTTTCCCAAACTGTGGGCTGTCTCCCTGCTCTCTTGTTGGTTTCTTTTGCTTTACAAAAAAGCTTGTTAGTTTGTTGAGGTCCCACTTGTCTATCTTATCTCTTATGGCATGGACACTTGGGATTTTTGATCAGGAATTTGTTACCAGTTCCAATTTCCATAAGGGTGTCTCCTGCGTTTTCTAAGGTTCTTATAGTTTGAGGTTTAGGTCTTTGATCCATTTAGTGTTGATTTTTGTGTACGTTGATAGGTAGGAGTCTTGTTTTAATTTTCTGCATGTTGTCAGCCAGTTTTCCCAGTACCATTTACTGAATAGATTCTCCTTTCCCCAGTGGTTTATGGTGGAGGCTTTGTCAGAGATGAGTTGGTTGAGAAATTGAGGTTTTGCTTCTGGAATCTCTACTCTATTCCATTGATCTATATGCCTGTTCTTATACCAGTACCAGGCTGTTTTGATTATTGTAGCTAATAAAGAGAGTTATTATATGGAGTTGCCTCACAAGATTATAAAGGTTGACATCCCAAGATCTGCACTGAAGGTGTGCTGGAGACTCAGGCAAGTGGATGATATAATTCCAGTTTGAGGTTAAAGGCTGGAGGACCAGAAATGTGGCTAGTGTCATAGGGGGACAGTCAGCCTTTTTGTTCTATTCAAGTCTTCAACTGATTAAATGAGGCCTACCCACATTAAGGAGGGCAATCTGCTTTATGCAGCATACAAATTTAAGTGTGATGGGAAACAAAGGTCAAAGGTCTAAGGATGAGTCCAAATACACCCTCACAGAGACATCCAGAATAACGTTTGATCAAATTTCTGGGAACCTCATAGCCCAGTCAAGTTTACACATAAAATCAACCATCACAAGTATGATGATGACAAAAATTGTTGGTCGTACTTTCTTCAGTCAGGTGTCCTCTGCATTGATCAAGAAAATTTTTGAGTGGCTACTGTATGGCTGTCATCAAGATAATACAAAGAAAAGTAAGGCATTACTTTTTATCAAAGAATTTTCATCCCAATTAAGAAAATAAATTAATCTACAGGGCTTTCAAAAACAGAGCTGGGTGTGGTGGCTCATACCTATAATCCTAGCACGTTGGGAGGCTGAGACAGGAGGATTGCTTGAGTCTAGGAGATCAAGACCAGCCTGGGCAGCATAGCAAGACCTCATCTCTACAAAAATTAGCAAGGCATGATGGCACATGCCTGTAATCCCAGTTACTCAGGATGCTGAGGCAAAAAGATTGCCTAAGCTCAGGAGGTCGAGGCTGCAGTGAGCTGTGATCTGTGCCACTGCACTCCAGCCTGGTGACAGAGCGAGACCCTGACAAAAAGAAAAAAGTAGAAAACAAGTCAAAACATAATTATAGTATAATGGGGACAAGAGTCCCTGTGGGGAACATGGAGTCCCAGACTTTCTACCTCATCTCCATCTAAGAAATACTATGTGTTTGCAAAACTGGATTTTAGATTTTGCTGATGTAGAGTCAGGGAACTGAGTAAAGCAAACAGAAAGCTTTAAAAAAAGGGGGGAGGGTGGACAGGTGTGGTGGCTCAAGTCTGAATCTCAGCACTTTGGAAGGCTGAGGGGAGAGGATTGCCTGAGCTCAGGGGTTCAAGATCAGCCTGGGCAACTTGGTGAGACCTTGTCTTTACAGTAAATCAAAAAATTAGCCAGGCATGATGGTGAATGCCTGTAGTTCCAGTTACTTGGAAGGCTGAGGCAGAAGGATTGTCTGAGCCCAGCAGGTCAAGGTTGTGGTGGCCATGAGTGTGCCACTGTACTCCAGCTTGGGTGACAGAGTGATTCTCTAACTCAAAAAAAAAAAAAAAAAAAAAAAAGGCCAAACCAGCTAGTCTCTCAACATCAGAAGGAGGAGGTAGAGGAAGGAAGAATGGAAGTGAGGGAAAAACAACATCTTTTGGACTGAGTATCCAGAGTGAGTAGGTGATGGGAAACAAAGGTCTAAGGATCCACAAAGCCTAGGGGTTGATGGGGTAGGCTGGCCTGTTCTTCACACTCCATCCCCTCTTTTCCTGCGTTGTGGTCACCTCCTGCTTCTTCCTTCTGTCTTTGGTTTTGCTGAATCCTGAGCTTCAGAGTTGTGCCTTGCTCTACTTCCTGTTGTCCCCTCTTGTCTAATGCAGACCTTTCTCCTGGTTCAGCACAGTCAGTGATCTGTCACTAGGTGAATCGACTCTGGTGTGTCCTTGAAAATGAACTTCCTCATGTGACCCTCTTAAAGGGTCAGCAGTCTGGGCTGGAAGCCAAGCGCTCAGACCTCCCCTTCCAAGTCCTGGCTTCAGGCGTGTTGCGTGTCAGAAAGTAAGAACAACACTTAGTTGATGTTAATTACTTGATAAGGCTGTACAATAATGACACCTTACATTTTGTGTTAATTGTGGCTAACAGTTACAATTATTTTCTTGTGTACTACTGTAAGATTAATAGCATTTAGGATATTAAAAAGGAGAGACAGCGAAGGGCAAAAGATCATATTAGTCAAGTGGTGAAGTACAAAGGCTTGTAAAAGGAATTGCTTTGCCTAGAAATTGGTGAGTGTCAGAGAGATGTCTATAAAGAGAACCAGCAAGCCCTGAGAACCACAAAGTGAAGGGAGGCAAATGTGTGAAGAGGAGGGTCAACCTTGACCTTGAGATTTAATAGTGAGCAATGCCAGGAGAGTGGAACTGTCAAATGTGATGGTGCAGAATGGGAGATTTGGTAGAGACTAAAACTGATACAACAAAGTCTGTGTTTGCTGTGGTCTATTTGACGCAATGATGGTGACATCTTGCAAAATTGGGCCTGTGTTGAGAAGAAAAATAAGAATATGAATACCTTTCTCAACATTCCCTGAAACCACAGTAAAGGGAAAGTGAAAAATAATACAATTGTTTCGATGCAATGCCTCTGAAGAAACATCTAAACTATTCCTGATTTATGGAGAGCTACATAAAACCTCTTTTTCAAAAAAAAAGAATTGATGATTTCTTAAATTTCTACAAAAGTAAAATAAACTCCAACCAGTTGACCTTTTGCAGGAATTTTTACTTAAAGATGTTTCTGGACTTCTTAGTCGAGAGCTGTTTATTTGTATAAGGGAAATAACATTGAATTGCCACCTACCATATGAGTGAATGTTTATTTTTTTCTGATTTCAGAAATGAACTTTTGTTCATGCCTATTACTGTCTTCTATGAGATTCAATAATCTAGGTTAAAGAGAGGATCAATTTCACAAACTAAAAAAATCAAATGTTCTGCCACATCAGGACCAACTCTTTGGAAGTATTGATATTGATTCTGTGGTTTAGAGGACCAAGTGCCCTGTGTGCTAGATAAGGCAAAGTCTTCAAGCATTTGAGTCTTGCACTCAGATTCTGGTGCTCTCTGATGGAGAGTCAAGTTGCTGGGTTTAGCTTTGAGTTATTCCCTTTCATGATCTGTGAAATTCATAAAGGGGCATCTATTTTAAAAGATTTTCAGGGTGCGCGTGCTCTCGGTCGTGGCGCGGCCTCCGTCAGTCTCCTCTGCAGATGGGCTCCGTGGCCTCGCCTCCGCTTCCCGCTACCCGTAATCGCGCGCCGAGGCCCGCGGGGGGTCGTCGCCGAGGTTTCCACCAGCCCACAAGCAAGAGCATGGCAGCCATCCCCTCCAGCGGCTCGCTCATCGCTACTCACGACTACTACCAGCGCCGCCTGGGTTCCACTTCCAGCAACAGCTCCTGCGGAAGTGCCGAGTGCCCCGCGGAAGCCATCCCACACCCCCCGGGTGAGTGCAGGCCCGCCCCCCCCCCT